>NW_024342470.1:3505121-3522181 GCF_902729225.1 Pteropus medius
GAGAGAGAGAAGCGGGGGGCGGGGTTTGGGGGGAGAGAAGGGGAGAGAGCATGAGCACACTAAAGGCCTAGAGAGGCTTGGATGAAGAAAGAGCAATCCACTGCTCCTTTCCTGTGTTTGTGAAAGCAGAGACCTATTTCCAAAGCAAGGGATGAGGGGGAGACAAGGCACCAGGACACACAGAACCTGTGACAACCCCCTGGGAAGAAAGGCTCAGCAAGGAGACATTCTGAAAGCTCTGTACTTCTGCTTCATTTACAGTTCTACACATCAACATCCTGTGTTATCTCATCCAAGCCTCCCAAGAATCCCTGAGGTAGGAATTATACTTCCCAACTTTATAGAGATAAGAAAAATAGAGTTCACAGAGGTTAAGAACTCATAGCTAGAAAGAGGCTGGAAAGAGGTGGGACTGAGAAACTGGCCTAATGCCAGACTCTGTGCTCTTCCCATCAGAGCGCACAGCTTCAGGAAAGAGAGAAAAGCAAAGGCTGCCTTTAAACGGTGGCTACGTGCCAGCTATTGCTATCGCTGTTGTTGTTATTTTTATTGTCATTTTAACTCACCCTTAGGGCACCCTTCACATCTTGCAGCATAGGTGGCACTTTCATTCCCATTACCTCATATTATCCTCGGTGACTCTGTGGGACAGACAGGGCGGGGCAGGGCCTGATGTGCCCTCATGGCTCATTAAAAAAACAAACAACAAAAAAAGAAAACAACAACAAAAAAACCAAAGTGAAAGACGTACAGCCAGGAAATTGTACAACTGAGACTGGGAACTGAGTCTTATTCTGTTTCATACTCATTTGACATTTATTTGGTTGACTTCCGGATGTCAGGGGCTAGATCTGATCTGTCATTCTCTTCATGCCGTTCGTAGACGTTAGTTGAACTGAGCTGAGTTGGCCTGATGTGAAATAAACGAAAGTCCTATGCTGAGTGAGATGATGCCCAGGAAGAGCAAGTCCCAAGCGGAGCCTGTCCAGGGTGTGGCCGTAGCCGTCCTCCCCCAAGTCAGGCCGGGCCGGTCTGAAGGGCCTTCAGCCCTCTGCTAAGGCTAGAGATGGCTCACTTCTCCAAGAGCCACAGTCTCAAGTGTCTCTTCCTCGCCCTCCTGAGAGCCCCATGACTGGTCACCTCCCTGTCCCATTCCACACAGGGGCACTCTAGCTGGTGCCAGGACCCTTCCCACCATGCCCCCCACCCACCCAGGGTTCTGCAAACCAGAGAGTGCTATTGCTCTGCCACCTCTCAGCACACATGGCCACACTCCTCACTGCCTCCAGCTGTCTCCCTATTCCCCCATCTGCTCCTTCGGAGGGGAAAAGAACAATGAGCCCTTTCTTCCCAGAGGCAACTCTGGTTTTTGTGTCCTGGATCCCATTCTCTCCTCCCCGCTCAGAGGCCTTGCTCCACACCTTGGTCTCAAGGGACACAGGCGCCCCCACCCCAGACCAAAGGCCTCAGGCACCTGCTCCACGGACCAATTAAATCACCAGAGCTAAGGCAAAGCCACCTGGATTTCTTAAAAGTTCTTTAAGCAATTCTAATGTGCACTCAGGGTCTCCAGAACAACCTGCCTTTTGAAAAATAGAGAAATACAATACAACACAACATAACACAATACAACATAATATAATATAACTGCAAAATGTAAATCAGGCTATAATAGAAAAATCAGAGTGCTTCACACATTATAAGGGTAACTCAAAAGTTTTGTTTCAATCTTGTGCGCATGTATATGAGTTTGAGTAGCAATGTCATCCTGGATCATGATGTAAATGTATTTCTTGCTGTAGATTATGGTTAAAATTTGCATAAAATTAAACTTTTTGCTACAGTTTCTGCCTTAGCTCCTGATTCTCTTTTACAGTCAAAATCTCTGACAGAAAAGTCTACCTCCATGTCTGCTCTTCACCTTCATCTAGCTTCTGTAGCCCCATCTCCAACACTTTAAAGCTTCTTGCTGAGGTTTCCATGCTCTGCACCTTTCAAATCTAGTGGCTTCTTCCCAGATTCTATGTCTTTCCACCTGCCTATGGGTTCATTCAAACAGATGACTCATTCCTGAAATTCTCTGTCCACGGAGGATGTCATTCCTTCTCTGTCTCTCACCAGTTAACCCTCTTCCTCCGGACACCCAATGTCTTACACTCAGTATTCTCTCAAGCTTCTATTTTTTGTTCATCCCTCTTCTTTGCCATTCTCTCCTCCAGTTACTGGCTTCAATTACTCTTTGTACAGGACTCCAAATCCATGTCCCCACATTTTCCTCTTGAGCTACAGGTGTGCAGTAGGCTATCATGTGGTAGTTTCCTGGAAATGAGGGTGGGGCTGGGGAGGGGTAACGCTGACAGTGTTTGATGCACAGTCACAAACTTGACCATGACAGTCAGGTGAGGCGAGCAAGGGAAAATTATCATCCTCATTTTACAGAGGAAGAAACTAAGACTGAGAGGTTGAGGGGTGTTTCTGTGGTCACCCATCCACGGGTGGAGAGGGTCCTAGAACACATGACTTTAGACTTAAGTCCATTGTTCTTTCCCTTCACACCACACACTGAAACTCAACATGTGCAAAAGCAAAGCTGCATCTTATTCATTAAACCAGAGGATCTCAACCAGAGCTGTGCAACAGAATCATTAAGGATGCTTTTTTTAAAAACAGAGGTGGCCAGATTCCCCCTCAAACTTATCAGATTAGAATATTCTGAATGAGACTTTTGTTTGTCTTAGCTTTATATTTTGAAGTAATTATAGATTCACAGGAAAGTACACAAAAACGTACAAGGAAGTCCCATGCAGCTTTCGGCCAGCCTACCCCAGTGTTAACATCTTATACAACTATAGTACAATATTAAAATGTGGACGCTGACGTTACTGAAATCTGAAGAGCTTGTTCCGATCTCTCTCTGCAGATCCCTGCTCAGATTTTTGTCATGTGTGGCTTTGGATAACCATAACCACAGTCAAGATACTTAACTGTACCATTTCCACGACACTCCCTAGAGTTCTGGGTTTGAAAGCTCCCCATGCCTGATGAAATACCACTGTACCCAACTCACTGCTCCTCCTGCTTCCTTCTCCTAGGAATGCTCTGAGTCACCCTGGCTTGAAACTGAGTCATCATTTACTAGCCTTCCTTTGGCCCAGCTGCTCATGACCTATTAGTCAAGAAGTCCAATAGTGCTTTTTCCTAAACTCTCTTAGGCCAATATCTTACCTTCGATCTGCATACCCGCCATTACTCTAGGCCCCTTGATTTCCTGGATCATACTGCTGTAATTGCCATCTCATCCAGGTCCCTTCTTCTAGATGGCACTTTCCCCCCAAGCAACACCATAAATCACAGCCAAATCTCTCTGTTGCCCAGCTCTTACTGCATCATTCCTCCCACCAGAACCTTTCAATGGTTATTGCCATTTACAAAATAAAGCTCCAAACTCTTTAAATTCACATTTGAAATCTTCTCTATCTCTCTCGCTTTCCTTATCTAAATGTCTCAAACTCAGCATCAGCTTTCCCCCTTTCTTTCCATAAGGATTAAGGACCAATGGCATCTTTAAGGCCACAGTAAGGCTCATACCATGGGGAAGAAATGAAAAGCTGTAAGATTTCCTTCTTTTTGGTGCTTCATCCTCTTTTCTCGTTTGTGATGTGAGGCAATGCAGCAGAATGGGGCCTGGGGATGCCTCTTGCTTGGGGGGTGTCCTCACCCTTGGAAGGATGGCTCTTCTACTCCTTGACCCCTTACAGTGTAAAAGGTGAGGGGGACAGCAGGCCCGGGTGGAGTGACATAGGGCGCATGTGCAGGCTGTCGTGGTATTAGCTGTTTGAGAATGGACGCTTTCCTAGGCATCCATTCCTCGGACCCAAGCAAGTTGATGGTAGGCGGCTGCTGGAGGTGTGGAAGCCAGTTCCCTTCCTGTCTCCCTCGCAGCAGACAATCACAGTTAACACTGTGCCGCCTCTTTGCTGCCATCCTTTGCTGACTCTTCCTTCCTTCATCTCCATGGAACAATGAGAGTCAAGTGATTCATAAGCACTGCCCTTCAGAAAGCTCTAAAATCTGCTTCACAGAGCTGCTCTTACACTACTTACTGTGTGATAAAAAAAAATTTGCTTCTCGAGATTAAAAATATTTCAATTATTTGATATGTTTCAGCTTTAATTGATAACAAAACACAAATTGCTCATCCGAACTTCTCGTTAAAGCAACTGATTCACTGGGAAATTTACTACCTGACACCAGAGAAAGTGCTAAAGATAACACAAGCCCAGTGACAATGCTCCTATGACCTAGCAGTCTATTTTCGAAAATCATACATTATCTAAAGCACATCCATATTAATGGTCCTATCAAGAGTGATGGTTTTTAAAGTGCCTCACTACATGGTCTCCAAGTTTGGAGAATATCATGGAGTTGGTAATGTGGGGGGAATCAGAAGGCATGGAATACACACCAAGGGAAAGAGGTAGCTGGTAGTGGCTAGAGAAGGGGAGATAGTGATGTGAAGGCTTCAGTAAGCATTTTCAGGCCACCCAGGGCTTTGTTAGGGCCAGATGGAATAGAAAGCAGAGCATCCAGCGAAGAGGCTAGACATTCAACAGCTCTGTTGCTGTCGATGGGTTATAGATCTGCTACTAGCCCCACCATCAACACTACTACGACCTCTGCCACCACCAGTACCAACACCTCTGCCATCATCATCACCACTACAAAGACAAAACCAGTGAACAATCTTCTGGGCAAAAGCCAAGCAATACCACTAAACGAAATGGTACTCCACAGAAAAGAGTCACCAGAAGTGGTCACTGTGTATGTGGTCAGGGTGGAGATCAGGGTTTCTTATCATGCTAGAATGTTGCAGGGAAGAATGGAAGGTCACTAAGACAAAGCTTGAGGACCAGGCCCCCGTGGGATGCAAAGAGGATACACCTACGAAGTAAACCTTCCAGAGCAGTGACCACCATGAATCTCTCATCATTGAGGCAACATCCCAGAGAAGGAGGAGCCAAGGGGAGCCTCGAGATAACAAACGGAGGCTGAATCCTCTGCTTGGCTGTCAGCCCCAGGGCGGGGAGCTCGGGTGCTCACCGTTGCTGCTGTTGTCGTCCACCAGGATGATCTCCTTGAGCAGGTGTGGAGGCGTGCGCTCGATGGCTGAGTGGATGGAGCGCAGCAGCACGGAGAGCGCTTCGTTGACGAAGATAAATACGATGCTCACCTCTGGCAGGCTGTCAGGGAATGAGAGGTTGCGGCACCTGGAAAGGAGAACAGCCAGGCTCTCAGATCTGTCAGTGCGTCGGCTGGGGTCACCCAAGATGCTGGCCCACCCTATATCTTGGTTCCAGCTTCCCTGGAGAGCTCAGGAGTCCAGATTCTTCCCAGAGCCTCTTCTTTGACACACATAAGCCAAGCCTTCAGTGTGCAGCAGACATGCTCACAATCATTGAAACTGTTTGCCCCACAACAGAGTCTGAATTTGCCCATGACTATCCCAGCTGAACAGTTCTATCCTTAGTACCTAGTGAAGTGCCTGGACCCCAGCAGGTAGTCACTGAGGTTTTACTAGAAAAATGACTCGACATCTCTAAACCCAGTAGGATAGAAAATGCAACCAAAGGAAAGTCTTAGTTTTTCCAAAATGGCAGCCAATGCCTAGGTGAGACCAGCCCTTAGATGATCTGCCTCAGGAGGGAAATATGTCTCCTTCCAGAGACTTCTACTGCCAGAATTCACTCTGCCTCACTCCAAAAGGCATAGTGTCTGGGGCCTCTGCTACCCCTCGTTAATCACAGGGATCCAGTTGAAGCTGGAGTCAGAATCTCATCCTGAATGAATGAGGGATGGAGGGCAAATTCACTCTCATTTTACACACAACGACACTAAGGTTCAGAGAGGCTGAGACCCCACCATAAGTCAGCTGCCAAGACAGAATCTCAACTCTGGGCCTCTGATATCTACAACAGGGTTCTTTCCTCAGGAGGAAATAATCATGAGAGAGACTGCCTTTAACTGTCCCATTCTGTCCTAGCTCCACAGAAACCCTGAAGCCATTTGGATATCTCTCACCCAAGGGACATGAGGCAAAATCATGAAAGTCTGCATGTCATTCTCCACGAGACGAGGAACATGGAACCTTGAAATCAGACTCCAGAAAGAAGCCAAACAATAGAAGTCCATGGTTTCCAAGGATATGTCCAATTCCCTCTCCTGCAAGCACCGCTGTATTGGGCAGGAAACCAGGCTGGTGCCCTTCTCTCTCTGAAACTAAATGCTATTCCAGAAGGCACTGAGATATCATCTTCTGGAGAGCTGAAGGAAGGGACAGAGCAGCAATTACAACCCTGTCCCTGTCCCTGGGCTCAGAGAGGAGGCTGCCCGATCCCACCACTGGCCATCGTAGGCTCCTGGGGTTCAGGGCTGGTGACCGTGTTACATTGCTCCAAAGTAGGAGGCACAGCCAGGTTAGAACATGCGATAATAAGCAAAATAGCACATGGCTTCTGTTCGTCAGTAATTAAAGTGCTGCAGGGTAGGAATGGGCCTGCTCTTCCTTAATGAGGGAGGCTGCGGGATAACCAGCACTGAGCAATTTAGAGACATCACCGTGGGACCCCAGCCTGCTTAAGAGCAGGAGATTAATAAACTAAAATCGCCGTCTCTATGGTTACCAGAAATTTACAGAAACTTTTCCCATTCTATTTCCAGCTCTCCTTTCTCACCAAAGAGGAGTGGAGGAAGGGAAAGAATTCAGCCTTTCCCAAATCCTCTTCATACTTAGAATTTTAATAAAGCCATCAGGTTAACAAATTGGTGTAGAACTCTTTCATTCTTGTTATTTAATGGAATAAATATTTATTGAGCTCTTCCACGAGGCATGTGCTGCACTGAGGACGTGGAAACAGGAGGACGTGGACAAAATACCTGTCCTCAGGGAGCTTATGCTTTGACAAAGGAAACAGATAAAAATGGAAACAAACAAGTGATACAATTTTATATATGCTGAGACTTTCAAAAAAGAAAAGTAACACAGGGTAGGAGGACAGTGTGATACACTGGAAGCTGTTTTAGAAGTGGTCAGAGAAGGGCTCTATAAGGAGGACAGATTTAGTCAGAAACTTGAACGGCACTCAAAAGTGAGCCGTGCAAAGCCCCAGTGGGGCCAAGGGAACAGTGCAGTGACTGGAGAGGAGCCGAGGAAGGGGAGTAACTCATTTAACTGCAATGAAGGCACAGGAGACGGCAGGTGGAGGGAAATATGTCTCCTTCCAGAGACTTCTACTTTTTTTCTTTTTCTTTTTTTCTTTTTTTCTGGCTATCAAGACCAGCAGCTGGCCTTCCCTTAGGCACAGAAACTGAAATAAGTATTATCACACACCCTACTTGCTACCTGAATTTTGAAAAGAATCTAAATCTGGTCAAACTACTAGCCCATGGCCTTTATTTCTTTTATAGAAGTGTAATAAACAGCTCCCAATAAGGTCACTGTATCAGTACAAGTTCGCTGTCCTCCCCACTAACTCCCCAGGGGAGAAGGCTATGACCCTATATCTGCCTGTACTTCTCCAGAGGCTGACTCTGAGTTCTGAGACCCTCGCTAGCCAGAGCTCCAGGTAGTCTCCAGGTGTTTTCCAGAGTTAGGGGTTAACTGCTTCCCCTACTTTCCTCCCTTCTTAATTCTCAGCATCACCACTCCATCTCCCCCTTCCAAGAAGAGCCAAGTTGAACTTCTCCCAGTAATGTCCATGCCTGTCCTGATGGTTTGAGCCATCAGTGTGGTCTCCTGATGGTCTTTCCCCAAGCAGGATGGACATGATACATTCATTTTACAAGCTAAACTCTGCTGATCACTATTTTCATATGAAAGACTCTTTTGAACATGAGGTTTTTACATGACAGCCCTTTTGAACATGACAGAACATACAGCAGAACACGATAGTACATCATATTTGTGTGTTGACTGTCTGTCTCCATCTACCATAATGACTCTCCCTGAGAGCAGGGTCTTTATTTGCTACTGTGCCTTATCTCCTAGCCTTAAACCAGGGTCTGTAACGTAGGAGGTTTCTAGAATTAAACAAAACTAACAGATTTATTTTATATAAGGCCTAAATTTTACATGCGGGCCACTGATCTCATCCTGTTCCTTTTTCTTACAATGTCCTCCCTCTGAAGGAGAGTCAGATCCGCCCACACAGTGGACCCTTCCTGTCCTGTCCTTCCCCTCTCTGAACTATGGCCCCAGTTCCTCACATTCAGTCTCCAGCAGTTGTCAGTGTCCCCGCACTGTACTCGATCCCTCCAAACCAAAGTTCCTGACCTCCTTAAATCCTTCTTTCCTCCCCTTCTCTCCTGGGAGCTACTCAAAGTCCTCCCGGCAATAGCCACACTGCTGGTGGCCCCTCTCCGCACCCCGCAGCACCCTCCCGCACCCTTCGGCTTCTCCATACCTAACCTAAATGTGGGTCTGGGGGATCAGACAGGTAAAGGGCAGGCAGGAAGAGAAAAACAGGGCAGAATAGTTTTTAGGCAAAAGAGCATTGGATGGAGAGGTGGATGAAGCCACCCAGGTGCCTGCCCCAGCTCCACCCTAATTTGCTGTGTGACCATGAGCAAGCCACTTCACCTCTCTGCTGTCTTGTCATAGAATAGGGGAAGCAGAAAAAATGATCACACAGGTGTCTTCTCTCTATAAAATTCAGTATCTTCTAACTCGCATGGGGTGAACAGAAGACATCTCCTTAAATAAATAGTTTGCAAACTTTCCTTGCCTCCCAACCAGCACTTAGTCATGACCAAATGCCGTAAGAAACAACCCCTTCCCACTACTCTAACTAGACAGGGTGACCAGCTCGTCCCGGTTTGCCTAGGCCTCTCCCAGTTTCAGCACTGAAAGCCATAGGCAAAGTGAAACAGTTGGACACCCTATGACTCGACCACAGCTTCTTTAGGGTAGGCACAGGTCTTGCTTACGGCTACACACCCACTGCCAAACACAGTGCCTGGCAAACGGCAGGCATTCAGTCAGCATCTGTCGAATAAATTGATACTTAGCCTTTAAAGGTCCCCAACACACATACTCATCGACACACACGATCATGGTTCCTATCTTCATGTCAACATTAAAGCAGAACTTACACAGCTGAGGGGAAAGGCAAACAGAGGGAGGAAGAATAGCATGTCAGGCAAGAGATTCACACACCTGCCGTCACACCCAACGTCATCACTGCCAGACACTGAAGTCAGGACAGAAGCCCTGCCTGCCACAGGGCAGCCCGAGGCCTTCTAAAGGAACACACATCTAGGAGCTGTTATGTAAGAGGACTGTTCTGGATCCGAGCCCAGTGTGTCTGCTCCAGACGTGGCCACTTGCTTTGTCCATCAAGCAGCACTGGCGCCTGTCCAAGGGCTTTGCCTCTCCCAGCACCTGTATCCGCCAAGTTCTGGCCACCCACATCCTCTGCTCGCAAAGCCTGCCCTCCTGCCTGCTCTGGGAATCTGCCCCTGCACCCTGCTTATCTGCTTGCTTCTCCAAGAGAGGGGTTGAGGACATGAGTGTCAGGTGTGACTGGCCTTTCTCTACTTATCTTCCTTGAGAAAGCCTGACTCTACAAGACTGATCAGTTACTCATTTTGAGAAGAGGCACATTCTCCTGTAAAATTAAGCCATAAAAGTTCCTTTTTTACTTTTAGTCTTGTTCAAAGTTGGGCCATTTTCCACGAGAGAGAAAAACGAGGCATTTCTGAGAGATAAAAACTAGGCACTTCTGAGAGGGGACCACTACGGTTGCCTAATAAGCCAGAATTGATGGTATGATACACTTGACTTTATGGAGCTCTGCTCACAGAAGGCGGTGTGGAGAGGGGGAGCAATTATGTAGGGAGCCTCTCGGCAGAGCTCCCCAGCACTGTTTTGAGCTGTTTACGAAGCAAGTTTATATCAAGAGCTTCAGTGCTGTTACCTGCGAGAGGCAGGGAAGTGGTGGTAGATTAAATGAAGCCAAACCAGGCTCGTGGCCACCAGGTACCACCCAGGGCAGCAGCCAGACACCTCTACATTGGATCTTGAATTCTCCCCTCCTTGACCTCAGCAAATCTACACGCTCCCCGTCCAACAGAGCGGCGACTCGTGCAGGCTGCTCGACCTGGTGGGGGAAGGGTAGACCTCTCCAGAATGAAGATTGAAGTAGAATGTGACCTGGGGTCTGTCTGCCAATGCACATGGGGAGCCACGTCCAACCACGTCAGGGTTCTGGGAGTGCTGGAGGGACCCACCTCGACCAAGCAATGGGAAGATGACACTCCCAAGCACTCACTCCCCTGAGTGCCCCCAGTCCCCCTCTCCTCCCAGATTTCTCCCAGAGAAGCCCTCACCTGCAGCTGTAGTCATCACGGGGGTTTGGGGGCACTGGTAATCACCTGGCTCCAGGGTCAGCACTGCCCGCATGGCCCTTCACGGCCATCAGCACTCTCACCCCAGCCTCTGCCGTCCTCTTGCACCCACAGGACTTGCTTGGCCTTCTTCTGACCTCACCTGGTACATTTCTGGCTTTTTTCCAGACACTTCCAGGTTAGATAAACTCCCAGGCCTGCTAGAGTCCAGTCTGCTGGACCTAACGAAACTTGAGGATGGAGGCAATGTGGCCATTCTCGCTGGTATGAGGACGGTCAAGATTTTCACTCCCTCTGGCTGGCGTCTGTATCTCTGCAACCTCTGGAGCTCAGAGACTGCATGGTGCTCGCTACCCCTACTGCTCAGGGACACAACACAGAATATGTGGAAATAATAATAGCAATAATTTCCATTTACTGAATGTTTACGATTTGCCATAAATCACATATAGATATTTTTACTTTTTTCTCCCCTTTTATTTCTCCCTACAATCCTGTATGGTAAATTTCATTGTCCCCATTTTATAGATGAGGGAAATGGGGCTGAGGAGGTAAATTCTCTCTCAAGGCTAAAGCCTGGGCTCATTTGTCTCCAAAGCCTGCGCTCATAATTCCTGCTAACCAAGGGTCTGCATCTTCCTTACCAGGCCCACCCAGAGATGTGTCTGGTGAGACAACGGTGTTGTGACAACCCAGAGGTCTGCCGGGAGAGGCAAAATGGAAAAGTTACTACAGGCTGTCAACTCTGAGAGGATATAATATATCTAGTAGGATAATGTGAACGAATATGATAAAATACTACTGGGCATCCGAAGCCTGAAATTGTCTTCCTGTTATATTGCTCCCATTGAGATACACAATCCCTATTACTTCTTGTATAAAAGTTTCTATGTCTTCTGCCATATGGCCTCACCATTTGGTATACAACTGATGGGACCAGACACGAATTCCTGAGCCTCTCTCAATGGGCCGGCTGTCAGCCAACAGAGCCGCCTAGCCCAGGAGCTCTGCATAGCCAGACCTTGCAATATCAAGAACCAGCCATGCTATCAAGCCCTTGCTCATGGGAATTTGAATGTGCAGCACCCCAAGAAGGCAGAAAGCAGAAGACCAGGCCAGCGGAAATAACGGGGTAGAAAGAACATCATCGGTGAGTGAGCACGGACATGAACAGTCACCGTTAGAGACACAGCACTCTAATGAGTGAGCAAAGAGGGAGCAGACTTGAGCCTGGCCAGGATGTCCTGAACCAATTCGCCCTCCACTAGAGTGGCCTCCGATTGTGTAATTATGTGATTGTGTGTAGGTGTCAGTCTACAAAGAATCCCAACTATCTGTAATCATCTGAATGAGTTCAGTTCCTTCCTCCCTGAGAGCACACACATGATCTAGTAAAGAAAGACCCCCTTGCTGGGCTGCAGATCCCCTGTTAGTCTCTCACGGCACCCACGGTTTTCTTTCATGCTGCTTAGATGCTACTGCAACATGTTTTTATGGAATTATTTAACAAACAGCAGTGTCTCCATTAGACTATAATGGTCAAGACCACATCTGCTT
Organism: Pteropus medius; assembly: GCF_902729225.1. Classification (NCBI taxonomy): domain Eukaryota; kingdom Metazoa; phylum Chordata; class Mammalia; order Chiroptera; family Pteropodidae; genus Pteropus; species Pteropus medius. The sequence continues at coordinate 3,517,080 of NW_024342470.1, forward strand.
TGCTCACCAGGTACCCCCGGTGCTTCCCACAATGTCCAGCACAGAGTAGAAACAATGTCCAGCACAGAGTAGAAACCCAAAAAGCACTGGGTGTTTGGCTGAATGAAAAAAAAACAAAACAAAGAAATACTCCAATGATGAATAGTAGAATGAATTCAGGCCCATGAAAGCTCTGTGGGCGGGAATTCTACCATGACCAGACAGAACATGAATCACAGAGTTGAACATTTACTCCCTGCCTGACTGCAACAATAAGACCAGATCATCCAATAAGCCAGAGGGGTCAAGGAGGGGATAACGGTGGCAGGGTGGGGATAGATAGTGGAGCCAGGGCCTTCAGGGACCCAGCAAGACACCACGTCTGGCTCAGATGTGGAGAAGACAATAGCCATCTGAGAACGGGGAGTTTTTAAAGTCTGCAAGGGTTGAGAAATGGGCCAGCTGATCTAGGAACAGAATCTGGCATGGGATTTGCCGATGGGGAATCTCCTAAGTAGATGTGATCTTCAAAACGTCCAGCTTTCATCAAGATACGCAAACGTCTTTTCAGATGACTCTACCAATTTTGAGAAAGGATCTGCTATATCAAATGTAAATTGTAAGTAGGACAAGAGGGAAACGAATTATTTAAAATGTAAACAGCTAAGAGGAAGCAGGGAGACTATTTGTTCCTAAAACATCTGAAAATTTCAGGGAAAATGGGATCCCTGGGGCTACATGGACAGCCACTCAGGGAACAAAAATCAGCTGGCTTTGGTGGAAAAGCCCCATGAGGGACAGAGTGTCTCCATGTGGTGGGGTTTGTTGGTGAGCAGACCAGGCCCATGGCAAAGACTGCCGAGGAATGTGGGGAGGGGAAGGCAGGCCCCATGGGTCAGAAAAAGGGGGACAGGGCACGTTTTTTTCTCTAGCAGAGCCTGGTTTGGCCTCTAATGCTCAGAACTCAGGCTGGAGAGAAATCATTCTCCAGGGACTTCAGTCTGATCTGTCCTGCAGTGCCTGCCTGGCCCTCCTCTCATCTAGTGCCAGGGCAGATGGCCTGTCCCAGGTGGCTCCTTGTCCACATAGTGGTCCTTCAGGTAGTTAAAGTCATGATGGTATCTCTCCATACTCTCTCTTTTACAAATCAGAGACCCAGACAATAAAAGTAATGAAAGTTCAATAGCTGTTACTATGTGTCAGGAAGTGTTCTAAGAGCTCTACACATATTACGATTTAATCTTTGTATTACCATCTCTAATTTACAGATAAGAAAACCAACACACAGAGAGGCTAAGTAACTTGCTGGAAGTCAACTAGCTTGTAAATGAGAGAACTAGTCTTGGAACCCAGAGAATCAGGTTTTAAATATTATTCTAGAATCTAAGCATAAACTTCATGTTTGTCATGTTACCCAGTTTTTCTCTTAGGTTGTTCTCCCCTAAACATATCCTACTTTCTCTAAATTCCTTATAATCCATTTCTGCAGTTGTGATCTGAGTAGCCAAGTAGAACAAAATGATCACTTCCCCTTTTAGAGACATTATTTATACCTCATTAATATGGCTCAAGATCACAATACCTTTAAGAACAACCACATGATACTACTACTGGCCCGGAATGAGCTTGACATCAACTAAGAACCAGAAGTATTTTTTCCAGACCATTTTAGTTAAGAAGTATTTTCCCCCAACTGTGTTTGTGCAGTCAGCATTTTCAATGTGATAGCAGAATCATTACTGAGAGTACTTACTTTACCCCTTTGTCCTGAGGCTGCCCTTATGGAGCACACATCTTCCACAGACTTTTGTGTCATCTCCATAGAGCCAAGATCCCACACTAGAAAAGCTCACTTGGGCGGGGCAAGGCGAGGGTGCTGAGGTAGTGTCCTGGAGACATAAGACCCAGGTAAAACTATTGGCTCTGCCACATAACACACGGGAAAACTTTAAAAAGTTTCTTAACCTTGCAGATATTCAATATTCTCCTATATAAAGTGGAAATAATCATAACTACCTCAGAGAGATGTGAAGGTAAATTTAAATGAAAAAACAAAACAAACCAAACATTAAGCAGTTTGCACAGCATCTGGCACACAGCATGTGAGCAAGAGGTGACTTTGTAGACTCTGGGTAGCAACACCCCATGGCTCAGCAATCATGATCCCTGCTGTTTCACCTGGAGCCATCCCCTTCTCCTCCAGGACCAACTACATAATTTATGGGGCCCCGTGCAAAAAGAAAATATGGTGGCCCCTTTTCAAAATTATTCAGAAATTTAACACTGTGACAGCAGAGCATTAAGCCAAAGGTAGAGTCCTTCCAGCCCTCCTGAGATCCTGTGCAACGGGCTGCACACTGTGTTCGTTTCCTAATGCTAATGTTGCTGCTCTAAGAAATTCCTACAAACGTGGTGGCTTAAAACGACACAGATTGATTATCTTATAGTTCTGGTGGTGAGAAGCATGACACAGGTCTCACTTGGGCTATCAAGGTGTTGGCAGGACTAAGTTACTTTCTGGATGTTTTAGGTGATAATCTGTTTCCATGCCTTTTCCAGTATCTAAAGGCTTCTATACACACCAATAAAGCTGGCTCTGCTGGCCCCCAAAGTTCATAGACCTCAGATGTGTGTGTCTAGCGTCTGCACCATGAAAACCCCAAACATGCACCTGTGGCCACACCCACATTGGTGGCAGCAAACACCCACAGTCGCCTTGGATGGATCCTAACCTGCTCCCAGAGGGACTGAGCCCTGGCTCTGGGCTGCATTCTCTCTGCTATAATCCTGTCCTGCTCCTTTCCACTTGGGTGTTCAGTTCACACAGGATCTCTTCAGCTCAGGGCCCAGGGATCTTTTGTGGGTGTGTGCGTGTGGCGTGATTCTGTCCCACTTGCTCCCACCTGGGGCTGCAGAAAATAGTCTACTCCCTTTACCAATGGCCCTCATCCCTCAGCCTCATGCCCTAACCTACCAGTCAATCCAAGAGCCAGTCCATCCTACTCCCTGGGACATGGACCTCAGGGGACACTGGAAAGAAAGGTGACATCATTACTCAGGAGCCTCTGAGGATCTGCCAGAAAGAGGCAGGAAGCAGCACCTGCCGGAGGCTCTGCCCTGAGCTACCTAGGAGGTAGGCCAGAGAGTTGTCATGGCAACACGACAGTCCTGAAGCTTGATACTGGGAGGCCCACTTCTACCCACACCCACATGCCCCTGGGCCCTCTTTGGAAATAACCACCACTGCCTATAGAAAAGAACGGGCATATGCTTGCCGTTGTGGAACTGGTGGGCACCCACATGCCACCTGCCTGACTGATTGTCATTGGGGTGGGAGGCCCAACCTTATCTTCCCGCTCCTAGCTGACAAGCTTGCTTTAACCGCCACCCCCAGGATCTTTCTTCTTCACAACCACAATCCATCTTCTCAAAACTCATCAACCTCCCAAAAGATGTTGCCTCCATCCTCATGCTCCGTCTCTCAGGTGAAGGACTTCCCTGATCTCTTTCTCGCACCCTCATTTAAAAAAAAAAAAAAATTTAATTTACATGCAAAAAATGCACAGATCTTAAGTATATAGTTTGATGCGTTTTGACAAATGTATATACTTATGCAGTCTGCATGTCAGTCATGACTTGTGTTTTCCTTTTTCCCTTTTGGCTCCTGGGAGGTTATTTTGGTGAGTACAGATAAGGAGGAGGAGGGGGATGCTGGGAGCAGGAGGGAGCACACAGAGAAAACCACGGGAACGTTGGAGCCTGCATCAGGGGATGTGAGCAACAGAGCAAAGTCCAGCCAGGCTGAGATGCAGCTTTTCTCTCCTTCAGTCCTGAGGTCCTGGTGTTGTCCCAACCCAGGAAGCAAGAAGGCAACCCACCCCCGTCCCATGCCCGGGTCTGGCAAAGGCCCCTCACAGGCTGAGGTGCAGGAGGATCGCCAGAGGACGCAGCCAGCGAGTTGACTCCCTGGGTTTTCCCACTCGAATGGCAGGGGGCCTGCTCCACTCTTATTACAACAATGCAGGGAGAATGGATGGCATTTCCGTTTCTCCAGAAGCCAAGTATCCCGGTGCCCAGAGGAAGTTTCTCCTCTCTGCCCTGACCAAAGGGCCTATATGAGGCTGAAAAACTGCTGCACTTCCGGTTCCCATGTCCTTCCTTTCCCAGGGGAGGGCAGTCAAATCTGTAAAGGGAGGCTCTTTGCAGACACTGCTCTTCAAGTCCTGCCTCCCTGCCACAGAGGCCACAGGACGGGGCTTCCACGGGCCATCAAGTCCAGCTCCTGACTTTACAAGAAACCTGCAAGGATGAGTCCTCCCTAAGAAGCCAGGAGATGGTCAGCAAGTTTTCTGATCGCCCACCTTGCTCTCCCACCACCTTCCACCCTGGATCCCCACTGCAGTAATAAGCTCCTTGAGGTTTCCCTGGCTGATGCTTTACTGGGTGCCTAGCACACACTAGGGGTCCAATAAGTTTTTTGGACAAAAAATTAATGAAGCCTAGCAACCAGTTAGATGGACTTTTCCCCTTCTGGTTATGTCTTATCCTGTGTATAAGGCACTGGGCACAGTTTGGTCCTCTCTCAGCCAAGTGACAAGGTGGATCAGATTACTACTTTCAGCACCAGGAAAGAAGGAGACAAAATAAGGGCCCAGCCAGAGGTAACAGAAGGGAGGGTAGGGCAGGACTGGAACACCCATTTTCTGGCCCAGGAATAAAGCCAGGCATAATGTCAGGGTTAGAACCTGCAAAAAAAAAAAGCAATGCCAAGAATTGAGAGAGCAAAGTGAAGAATCCAAGGATACCTCCCGGTGCAGGTGGCCCCAAGGGCAAACTGGAGGTGACAGGAGAGAGGAGCACAGGGGCTGGGGCTGAAGTGAGATCCATCCGGCAGGCTTCTTCCGGAGACTACTGTTAGCATGGGGCTTCCTCTCTGAATGCTTTCTCACCCTTGACACAACTTGTTCCAAATCCCATTAGCCGTAGCCGAGACATCCTCTCCACCCCGACAACAGGTTTGATGATGTTCACTAAAACAATTTTTCCAACATCTGGAGAAAGACCTTCCTGACCCAAATGAATTGGCTCAGTGCTATATACTGTTCAAGCAGCCCCCCTCCATG
>NW_024342470.1:3522478-3667461 GCF_902729225.1 Pteropus medius
CCTGACACAGAGGTCCTAAAACTCTTGGAACTTTTGGATGATAGGAGCTTTTTTTTTGATCTAATGAGGTGACTCTTGGAGGGCTCCTGAATGAGGGTTAGTTGCCAGAAAGACCAAGACATGATTAGAAGTTTGAGACTTTCAGCCCTAATCCCCATCCTTTGGCGAGAGGACGGGGGCTAGAAAATGACTTAATCAATCATACCTACACGATGAAGCCTCCATAAACATCCCTAATATATGGGATTTAGAAGGCTTCTGAGTCGGAGAACACATCCACATACTGGGAGGGTGACACACCCCAACTTCATGAAGACAGAAGCTCCCGCACTTGGAACCTTATGTATCTCTTTATCTGGCTATTCATTTATATCCTTTATCATACCCTTTAATACACTAGTAAACATAAGTAAGTGTTCCCCTGAGTTCTGTGAGCCATTCTAGCAAATTATTGAACCCAAGAAGCGGCCATGGGAACCCCAATTTTTAGCAAGTTGGTCAGAAGCACAGATGCCAGTGACAAGTGGGGGGCAGTCTGGGAGGACTGAGTCCTTAACTTACAGAATCTGATGCTAACTCCAGGAAGACACTATCAACACTGAATTGAATTGTAGGGCACCCAGCTGGCGTCACAACATTGGTTGGTGTGGGAAAAACCCCACACATCTGAAGTATTGTGAGTATAAGAGTAAAGAAAAGAATAAAGGAAAACTGTACATTTTCTCCCAAACAAGTACCTATTCCAGAAGGTTACTGTGGAGTTAAACAGTTAGTACAATTAAAGTTCCAAACGTGTCCCCGAAACATGGCTCATGCTATATAAATGTTTGCCAGTGTAATTTGAAATAGGAGGATAGTAAAAGATATTGAAAAGATGTTTCCAAAATGAGTTAAACAGGATAAGCCAAGCAATGACCTTGTTACAAGGAAGAAATGTTTTTCATGGAAATTAACAGACAAAGAGAGGCACTGTTTTACCCACACACATGCTTGTTTTGAGTAGCCTCCCAACAGCTCTCCAGTCTTGGGTGTGTGTCTGGCACAGGAGCTGAAGTAGAGTAGATGGAGCCTCCAAGTACTTGTACAAAAAGAACCGGTGTTGTTAAAACCCTTGAGGGAGCCTGGTGGAGGGGCAGGGAGGCTCGGCTCTGCCTCTTTTCAGAGATCCCATTTTTCTAGCTATAAAAAGTGGCTGACAAAAGTCGCCTTGCCCCAGAGGGAAGGTGTAGGAGCTCCATAAACTGTAAAGCTCTGTGCAGAGGGAAAGTCTTTCTATTATAATTATTATTCCTTTCCAGCAGCTCAGGAGAAAACAGCAGAATCTGCCTACCTAGAATCCTTCAGAGACCCTTTCTCAGCAAACTTGGGAAGTCCGGGCTGGGCTGCCTCTGCAAATGGACTTCCTCCAGAGGGGAATGTACTTGCCGGGGAGCCTTGCCCTTCTGAAAAAGGCCACACAGCCTCTGTCCCCTCCAGCCTCCGGCTTCCTGTTTCTCTCCCAAAGAAATAGGAAGGAATGGCCTGCAGGGCAGCAGCTCTCTCAGTGAAAGGTGACGAGGCTCCAGTGTAGGTCAGCTCTCAGCAAGCCTTGTGTAGACCCAGCTATGGACTACTTATTAAAGGCCACGGTTTGGCATCTGGATACATGGGTTCAAGTCTCAACTTAGCTACTTATCCAATTGTGTAACCTCAGACATAACCCTTAGTTTTGTGTTCCTTGGTTTCTTGGACGCCAAATGGGAAGAAGATACCAGTTCCTTCCCTACATTTGTTGCAGGTTGGTGTGGTCCAAACGGGGAGAGCATTCTCAACAAGTCAAGCCCTGGTGTAAATACCTGCCATTGTTATAGCTATGCTATAGTCTGTAAGATCTACTCTCTCCCTGGCTTGCTTCTTATTTCCTCTTTAATTTGGAACAAGTGTGTATTGAGCTGGGCCTGTGTTTTGTGTCAGAGCTGGCTGCAAAGTCCACAGCTCCTGTGCTGGCCAAGGTCATGGCCATGGCCCCTGCAGGAGTCCCAGGCCCTAATTCCTCTTGAGGACCCTTTCTCCGGAGCCTCCAGGTTCTGCCCACATCAGACCTACTTCTCCCTTAGCCCCAGGCATGTTCTCTGCAGCACTTCTAGAGGGCTGAGACCCTGTGGCATCTAAATGAAGTCACCTTCAGGATATTTTCAGAATCCAATCCTGTCTCAGCACCTGCCCCGCTGCTGTCATGCCACTACCACCTCTCAGCTGGATTTCTGCAGGCGCCTCCCAACTGGTCTCCCCGCTCTCACCCTGGCCCCTTCCGTCTGTTTTCAACACCGCAGCCAGAGGGGCCTTTAAAAATGACAATCAGAGCACAATATTAATCTGCTCGAGCTCTTCCCATGGAACCCCACCACACAAAGCAAAAACTACACGTCTTACAGCTGCTTGCAATGCCCTTCTCTGCCATTCGCAATCTCTGCTGCCCACTGTAATCACCTGAGAACTCTACACAATACAGATACTGAGTGCTACCTCTGGAAACTCTGATTTAACTGGCCTGGGGGTAGCCCTGGCACCTGGATTATTTTAAAGCTCCTGGACGAATCGAATGGGCAGCCAGGTTTGAGAACCACTGCCCTACTCGATCTGTTTCCTGTTGCCCTTCTGACCTCATCTCCAACTACTGCCTTCTTGCTTGCTCTGTTCCAGCCACATGAGCTTTCTTCCTCTTCTTCAAACATGCCAGGCACACTTCTATCTCAGGACCTTTGCACCTGCTGGTCTCTCTGCCTAGAAAGCTTTTCCCACAGGTCTCCCTATAACTTGCTGCCTCACCTCCAGGTCTTTGCTCGAATGTCACTTTCTTAGTGAGGCCTTCTCTGACCATCTCATTAAAAATTCAACCCCTTCTTCTATTCCAGGCTCTTCCTCTCTCCCTCTCCTACCTTATATTTCTCCACAGCTCTTACTATCATCTAACATGCTACACAGTTGGCTTCTCTGTTTTATTTATTATCTATCCCCACCCAACTAGAGTGTAAGCTCCATGAGAGCGAGGATTACTGTCTGTTTTGTTCACTGCTCTATCCCTGTGGCTAGACTATGCTGGCACACAATAAATGTTTAATAAATATCTTTTAAATGACTATATATACTCTTCTCTATCTACCCTTGTAGATCTTCAGTGGCTCTTTCTGGTAGAGCCCAACCAGATTCTCTCTGGGCCATGAAAAACCATACCTAATTATACAGCATACAGTAGGTACTCAATAAATGTCTACAGAGCTAAAATGAACTCTCCTCCCCAAAAGAACATAGCCTCCCAACCCAGCAGCGACTCTATATATAAGCTCACGGTGGTTTGCAGCTTTAAGAAAAATTTTAAAATAAGAGAAAGAGAGGAAAAAAAGTGTGGGGGGAGCTCACAAAAGTTAATGAGATTTTTCTCAGCTGTGGTATGTGCCCACATTTTTAATAATTAGAAGTAATAAAAATTCTAACTGAACCTTAAAGGAACATCTTCTATAACAAAAAGAGAAGTCAAGACAGACTTCTCTGTCAGGTGTAATGACTTGTTAGCTCCAGAAGATGGATGTACTTTAAAAAACTAATTTACAGAAAAAAAAAAATAATTGTTCATAAAAATGCAACTAATTGGGTTAAAATGACTTATTAACAGGAATGCCAGATGATTCTAGTGTCCTTAAGGAGTAAATTAGGTTATTAATCCTCAAAATCCCAAATGGATGAAAGCCTTCCCCATGCTTAGCAAATGGAGAAATTGAGGCTGCAGGAGGAGGAGGGAGAGAGTGACTTGCTCAATGCTGGCCAAGGAGAGAGACCCTGACTGTAGCAGGGAAGGGACCCAGGAGTCCACGTGCCCAGTCCTGGCTTTGTCCCCAGCACCGTGGTGACTGTGCCTCCCCATGGGCAGGTGAACAAGGGCCCAGCCACTGACTCTGCTCACCCACTGGGTCTGAGGTCAGGCAGGGGCCGGTCGAGGGGCAGGCGGTCACTGAGGTAGGCGTTGTAGCCGTAGTACTGGAACTGCTTCAGGGCCACGCGCCGGCCTTCAGGGCTGAGCTCCTGGCCCCAGTGTGCGAACAGGGAGGAGTCTGTGAAGGGCTCAGCCTCGGCTTCCTCAGGCTTGGCAGGAGCCTCTGGAGAGAGAAGGGACAAGGAGACGGTGAGTCAGAGTGCACCCCTGCATGTGCCATGACAACTCCTCTCTATTCTTCACCATCGCTTTGGGTAAAACAATCTTAGCCTAATCTTTGGGGGCTGAGTGAGAAAAGACTGAAATCTTCATGCTTCCCTAAACTCATTTATCCATCCATCCATCCATCCATCCATCCATCCATCCATCCATCCAACAATCACTAGGCACAAGGTATTCAGAAATATACCCACCAGGGTCTGCTGAGAAGCTGATAGACGTGACCCTAATGCCCCATGGCTTCAAGTCAAAACTCCCTCTTTTCCCTCTCCACTTCTCTACCAGAGATGCTGGCCCCGAGGCCTTGATGGGGTTTTTGCTTTTCTTTCCCTAGATTGTACCTGCACTTCCTGCCAGTTCTGAGCCTTTACCTAGGTTCCTTAGCTAGGGGTCTGCTCCCCTGCTCAGTTCTTGCCAGCCCACTTCCCTCTCCACTGACTGGTCCTGCCATGAGTCGTCTGGCCCCAGTACATGATGCTCACCTGGCTGCAAGGACTCCCGGACCAGACTGTCCCCTGCTGCTTATAGGCTGTACCCACCAAGATAGAAATCAGTGGCATGGGGGATGGTCAAACCATCCCTAAAGTCCCATACACCCTGGGCACTGTCCATTGGACCACTGGTAGACTTTGTGGGGGCAGTCTCCATACCAGGTCAAGAAGAGCTCATGGTGCCCCTGAAACTTTCCAAGAAAATGGAAGGGCATTATTACCTATAAGAGCAGAGGCTTTGGGTTCACATAGATATGGATTCAAATAAATCCTTGTTCTACCATTCACTGGCCACATGACCACAAGCAAACACTCAGCTTCTCTAGGCTTCGATTTCCCCACCTATAATGAGGAAATAATAATAGCCACTCATCCACCCTTGAGATCTGTGAAGATTATGTAAAATAATGTATATAAAGCACTTAGATCAGCGTGTCTCAGAGTAAGGACACAATAAATGGAAATTAGTGTTGCTATAGCAAGGGAAACCTGGCAGGTCATTTAAATCTCTCTTTTATGGGGGTAACAGTTAAATCTTGCCAGGACATAGGCTGATGGGTCAGGACTTCAAAATTCAGGACTATCTGAAGTGATAGATATTAAGGTAAACTACTCAAGGTCAGAAATCAGAGAAATTGGACAGAGATGCCAAGCCCACTGGACAGCGCCTTTCATACTCATAAGCATGATATAAGTAAAAGATGAAGCCAGTCACCTGGGATGAGACAGAGACCAGGAGGTGGAAGCAGGTTAGGAACAGGAGAGGCAGGCTTAGGGCACTTGCCAAAGTCTCCTCAGCTAACTATATGGAGCCAGTAGGTGCATGGCATACCTATGCTGGGTAACTTAAAGGTACAGGCTGGAGACAGGCAAGGGGCTAGGGTTTCAGGGGCTTCAAAGTTGGGTATATGTCATCTTGGTTACCAGTTAGCCTAAAGATATAGAAGGAAACTCAGATACATTAAAAAAGATTAGGATACATTAACACAAACTATGGGTACATTTCTATGACAAAGCAAAAGTTTTTAGAGGTGTGGTGGCTGCTCAAAGCTCCATCCTAGAACTCAGGGTGCACCTGTTCTCCCTTACTAGGCATATTTAAAGGGAAGTACAGGCTTGTATGATCTTAAAGATGCTTGTTATCGCTAAAAAGATATACGACACATTCATTTGGAATAGGGTATAGTAAAAATCTAAATCAGTGAGCCAACTGAATCATATAATATTTAACAGAAATGAAGTTTTCCTGCTCTCACATACCTAAATGGATATTACCAAGTAAAATGAGATCAGCTAATGAAAAGAAATTATGATTCACAATCAGAACTGTGTTGCATAATAATGCATTATAACCATGTTAAAGTCCTGGGTTCTACCACATGCCTCTACTTTTTTACTCGGTGGGTTTGAATGACCGCAAATTTGAAAGCAGTGGGTCCCGAATGATGAGTTAAGGGCATGACGGCAAGAAGGAAGTACTCTGTTGAATTCCTTTCCAGAGCAAGCACTGGGCTGGCTGGCTGATGCCTTTACCTAAAGTTATCTCTGGCATGCTCGTGAGTATGGACTCCATGAGGGCAAGATGGCATCTGTCTTGTTCCCTGAGCTAGCTTGTTCTTAGCATAGTACGAAGCTCTTATGAAAGACTCAGTACATTATTTTAAAATAAATTAGTTAATAAGTACCCCATAGTGGTTAGTTATTATACATGAAGAAACCAAAGTTGAAAAGGTTAAAGGACTAATCCAAGGTCATCCAGCTATTAGGGCCTTCAAAGAAAGATCAGATCTCCTCCAAATCCCACATTCTTTCCACTACACCTCGAGGGGCAAACTAGGGTCTAAGGGCCAAATCTGGTCCACCACCTATTTTGTAAATAAAGCACTATTGGAAAACAGTCTTGTGGATTTGCTTGCATATTATTATGACCGCTTTAGAGCTACAAGGGCAGAGCTGAGTAGGTTCAACAGAGACCATATGGCCTGCAGAGTGGAAAATACTATCTGGCCCTTCAAGTATGCTGTCCCCTGCTCTACACCTTACATTTGACATCTTAGGTAAAGTATCCCATACCTCAGTTTCCTCATCTGAAAAACAGGGTTGATAATAATAGTCCTCTCTTCATAGAAATTTTCTGCATATTCAAGAAATGGTCTATGTAAGGAGCTTAGCAGAGTGTCTGGCACATAATAAACATTATTTTAATAAATGTTAGTTGCTAAGGACCCACGAAGCCCCACAGCCCAACCCAGGTGCTTTCCCACCAACATCTCGAGTTCAGATGGGGAAGATGGCCCTGCTCTGAGGTCTTGACTCTGGAAGATGCTGCTGCTGTCATCCCCAGATGAAGGGCCTCCATGTCCACAGACAAGTGGCCCATCTTTTTAACCAGTCCTAGACCACCTCCCTTCTCTCTCCAGTAAGAAATCAACCTACTTGGTCGTTGGCAAAGGAGGGCCATCTTTTACACGTTGAGGTGAGAAAGAGGCCTTAGGGAAGTGCCTGGGCTGAGTCCTCTGCAGGGGCCCAGAGGTGTCTGGACACCTCTGGTGATGGGTCCACATCCAGACCCACAGACGTCTCTCACCCATGGATGAAGCACCTTCCAGGAGCAGACTCTGGCTGTGGCCCCCTGCAAGGGTTCAGACCTATGTCTGATCGGCTGATGGGTTACTTGGGAGAAGTGTATATCCCGGTCGCTGAGGGCACCCCAAGGGTGAGCACTTTCATGGCAGACGTTGAACAGGGTACAGTGAACTCAGCCCGTGGCCGAGCCAGAGCATTTGCAGGGCTCTGAGTACAGCAGGGAGGCTTGTCCTCCCAGTCCATTCTATACCAGCCTTGTGCCTGTCCGGGGTCCTAGAGAGAAACAGGTCAAGAGGGAGAACTGAACGGCCATTTCACTAGACAGTCACACTTGAGTCCCAAGTGACACCTGTGTAACAGACAGGGAGGCATTCTTCCACCTTTTCTGACTCACCATGAGCCACACAGCATGGCAGGAGAGAAGCCCCCAGCAGGGCAGGCTGTGGGAGATACTACGATGCTCTGCCCCTTGCTAGGAGGGACCCTCTGATGGCCACCTGTCTCCCTTGGCATAAAAGACAGAGTTCCTACTAATGTCTACAAGGCCCCAGGTGATTGAGACCCCACAGTCCACAGAGCTCACTCACTACCACTGCCCGCTTCGGTGCATCCCACCTCAGTGCCTCTGGTGCTTCCCACATCCCTACACCCTTGTGGCTAACTCCCCCACTTCTTTACTCAAAAGTCACTTTCTCAGCAGGGCTTTTCCTAAACCTTCAATACCCTCTCCCTGTATTTCCTCTCCTACCCACTGAAGTACTTTTTCTATTTATCTTGCTTGTTGTTGTCTCTCCAAAGAGAATGTGAGCTCCACAAGGTCAGAGATTTGCTTTGTTCTCTGTGGACCCCCCAGTGCTTAGGCAGTGCCCCACACCTGACAGAGGATCCATGAGGATTGGTAAAATGAAGGAATAAGACAGTAACAGTAGATCACGGTGGCATCAGTAACCCCCCTGCCTGCCAGGGACTCATAAAACCCTCCAGAGAGAGTCGAAAGGGAACCAGTCCTGTGTCAGAAAGCGGGACCGTGAGCCAGTGAAGGTATGGCTAGGGCCATTTCCAGTTGCAGGAGATTAGTTTCCCACCTAGTGCACTTAAGCAGAGTTATACAAGACTAACAGTATGCTCTTAGAAGCTCCTCAGGCAGTTCCATGGCATGCGATCACTGCTAGACAACCTCTGGCCCTCATTATGCATGACCTGATCTCCTGAAAGTTCTTCCAGTGCTTACCTGGGGCATCTGGGAAATGCCACAATGTGGTCTCAGAGATATGCCCACTGTGCCTGACACCCAGCCCACTAATGAGAGCCGAGAATTACAGATATATGTCCTGACAGCCTCTATGCTAATTCACAGAGACAGGAGGGAAGTGGGGCAGGAAAGCAGCGTGCGAAGCTTTGAGCAATTAATGCCACGGAAGCTGCAGCTCTGAGCGTTGCGCATGAGTTTACCAGCCAGGCATGAGAAGCACATCTGGAGACCCTGCCAAGGCTTTTGATGATCCAGAAGCCACTGAAGCTGAAAACAGGAAGGATACCTGTGTGAGGGAGGCTGCTTCAGTGAGCAGCCAAAATGAAGGCTCATCCAACTGCTTCTACTCCAGGGTCTTAGTGGTGCTGAGACTATATGGTGGAGCAGAAAGGAAATGGGTTTTGGAGTAAAACAGCATTGTAATGCTGCCTAGCCCTGTACCCTTTTGACTGCCTATCCTCTTCAGGCCCACATTCCTGGAGATCCCCATCTTTTGAAGCTGAACGATTTTGCCAGCTCCTGACATGCACTTCAGTGAAAACTCTGAGGTGCTGGTGGCTTTTGGAGGAGCTGCAGGAGAGGCTGTAGTCCAGACCTCTCCCTAAACAAGAAGCCAGAACCCATCTCGGCTCCTTGGATTTTAGGAGGAATTCTAAAATAGCAACAGGAGGGGTCATATTGCCCAGTTGCTGCTGGAGGTCAAAGTGGTTTGGGGCTCCCACCTCAGGGGTGGACAGCAGGACTACTGAGGGGGCAGACAGAGCCATCTGGGACACAGCTCACATCCGTGAGGACCCTCCAGCCTGTCACCCAAACTGGACCACTGAAAGTGGCAGCTCTGCTTCTGGTCCCTTGGTTTGTGTACCTTTAGGGATATTTTCTCAGGAAAGCAGTAAAGCCTTCTTGTTCCTTGTGGTTTTACTCAGTTTACTATATATCTTTCTTTCAGGCAGAGAGGACAGCTAAGACGGCTTCGAGGGTGAGTGGAGAGGGGGCCTAGTTTCTGCCCTGCAGCGAGTCCTATAGAAACTGCTATTTCTGTTTCTTCCCTCAGGCCATAGTCAAAGCTGAAGCTTCGGGTATTTGGGGATAAGATCCAGAAGCCAGGATAAGGAGGCAGGGAGAAACTGGGACAGGCAGGCCTGTATCCAGGTAACTGCCTGACACGGGCACTGTGTCTAAGTTCATCCAGAAAACAGACACACAAGGTCCTGTCTCCTGGTCTTCCTCCCAGGGTATTCTGGGGACTCTTTCTCTCTCTCTCCACTCCTGAGTCTGCTATTCACTCCGGACAAGACCTGCAGCCCCTCAGGCCTCCGTTTCCTCCATTTGTGGAGTGGGAACAGACTGTCAGGCTGCAATGGAGATTGGCTGTGAAGTTGGCTTTGGAGAGACGAAGGCTAAGCGTTAAACAATGGAGTGGAGCGAGCATTACTGAATACCCCAAATAAGAATTCTTAGAGGATGTTTCCTTTACTTCCATTCATTTTATTTCTTTAAGTAGCTTTATTGGGGGGGTGTAACTTACATATCACAAAATTCACCTTTTTCAAATGTACAATTCAATTATTTTTACAATACTCTCTTCTACTCTTGAGATGCCTTGTTGTATGTTTTATTTGGGGTTAAAAATAAAAGGGCTTATTGAATGTTCAGAAATATACATTTCTATCGTCACTTTCAGTAAACTCCTGCCTGCTAGCTATCTGCTGATGAGAAGTCACCACAATCCCCACTAAAAAGCCTGATGCTTGGGCCTCCACTTAGGAGCCCAGTTTGCATTTGCAGAGCATCAAAGCCTGTTCATCAGAGCATGGTTGAGGAGGTGGGATTCATATTTCCACACAGGGAGGGATTTCACAGGAACTGCAGGCCAGCTCTGGTGGCCCCCAGTTTGCCTTCTGCGGCGTATCTCCCTGTCCTCCTCTTCCGACACCCAGCCATGGACCAAAGTCCAGCCCCTGTACCTGGTCCCAGCCAAAGCGAAGCACTGAGAGTCTGTGGGAAGCAGGCTGGCCTGAGAGGCAGGAGGCTTCAGATGACCCTCAACTCCAGCTCTGGCAAAATCCCTATTACTTGGGCTTCCTGCTTCTCTTTTGTAAGAGCTAGTGTTTGGGTTTTATTTGGGAGAGAAAGGAGGACTTTGGCACATCATCGTGGTGCTTTTCTTACACATAGCAAAGCAAGACGTTATGACTCCACTTGTAGTTGTGCTCCCAAGGGAACATCTTCAGATTTTTTAAACACCCCTTGATGTGCTAAGAGCCCTAATAATACAGAAACAAAGTACTCTGTTGAGTTGAGGGTCTCCCCTCTTCTCTGCTTCTAAAGGTGCAGTAGAACATGGGCTAAAGGCCTTTTGCTTGCAGCTCCACAAAAACTTTCTCTTTTCCAGAAATCCTCAGAACTGCTAAGAGAAACAAGTGGTATCTGACAGGAGAGGGCTTAGAGGTAATCGGAAGAAAGCAGCTTTGACAGTCTCAGGCCCAAGAGCATTAAAGTCCCCTGCACAAAAATGACTTTATTCATCATGGCAAAGGCAAATCTGAGAGAGCTTCCTCCTGCACCTGAAGAGCATTTTGGGGAAGAAAGAGGCTTCTTCAGAATGCCTTGTTATAAGACAGGCCCAGGGCCTGCACTGCAAAGGGCTGCCTGCTGCAGGGGCTCTGGAGTCAGCTCTGCCCTTGACCAGCTCTGTGACCTTCATTGTGCTCTTCAGAGAGCTGAACCTCAGCTTGCTCATCTGTTTAATCTATTAATGGAAATAATAACATTTACCTTTAGCTCATTGCAAAGATTAAGTGAGGGGGTAGATGTCAGTAAAGTATAAAAATCATAATAAGTAAATTAGTTTCTTGTTGCTGCTATAACAAGTAACCACAAATTTAGTGGTTTAAAACAATACAGATTTATCTTCTTGCAGTTCTGAAGGTCAAGAGTCTAACAGGGTCTTTCTGAGGTAAAATCAAGGTGTTGACAGGGCTACGTTCTTTCCTGGATGTTCTAGAGGAGAATCCATTTCCTTGGATCCTTGAATCTTCGAATCCTCCTTTCTAGCTTCTAAAAGCCACCTGCATTCCTTGGCTCATAGCTCTCTTACTCCATGGTCAATGCCAACAGTAGCGGGTTGATTCCCTTTCACATGGCATCACTCTGACCTCACTTCCACTTGTAAGGACCCTGTGATAACTCCATACCCACCTGCATAATCCAGGGCAACCTCCTTAGTTTAAGGGCAGCTGATTCATGACCTTAATTCCATCTGCAACCTTAATTCCCTATGGTCGTGTAAAGTAACATATTCATTGGCTCCAGAGTTTAGGATGTACGCAACTTTGGGGGGCTGTTGTTCTGCCTACTCCAGTAAGCGTTTGATCATTGTGGGTTTTGCCATCTATAAAAAGGAGATTCTAATACTTGGTTCTTAGCATTGCAGTGAGGCAAAGGAAGGAGAGTTAACATTAGTGGAGAGTCAACCATGCTCCAGCACGGCTCTCAGCACAGCCGTCCTCTCATCCCTGACACTCCACTGAAATGGAACAGGGGGCTATATCCAGTATAAGTAGGACAGGGCTGCCAGCGAGGTTCTCCAAAGAAGCAGGTGAACATGAGAGCAGCAGGTGGCCATCATCTGTTGAGGGGGCTCATCCCTGACCTTGAAGCTACTCTGGCCCTGCCTCCTTCATAAGCCAGCTAATGAATAATAAAGGAGAACCCCAGACGGTGCATGGCAGGTACTGTGACAGTTGCTCTCCTGTCTCTCTGTCTCTTCCCCGCTGGCTCTGATCGAACCATCTCAGTTTCCAACTGGCTCCTGACCTCTGTCCCTGCCTCCTGTGGCTATGCTTTGCACTGGGGGCCAGCATTTGGCTACCCCAAATTTTGGCTTTTGAAACTCCCTAAAGCTTTGGTTCTATTGTTTTGAGGTTTCTCATCTGAGAATCTGATGAAAACTGTGACCACTCCCCAGAAAAATTCACACTGGCACATGCATAGAACAATCGGCATTCGAATTCATGGAAGTATGATGTAAAACAGGGCTTGGCAAACATTTTGCTGGAAAGGACCAGTTGTAAATATTTTAGGCTTGCAGGTCACATGGCCTTAGTCACAAATACTCAACTCTGCCTTTGTCTTGAGAAGGCAACCACAGATAATACAGTTGACTTCCTTATCTGTGGTGAATATGGTCCAAGATCCCCAGTGGATGCCTAAAACCACAGATAGTACCAAACTCTATACTGTTTTCCCTGCATACATACCTATGATAGTTTAACTTATAAATTAGGTGCAATAAGAGATTATCAGCAATAACTAATAATAAAATAGAACAATCATAGCGATATACTACAATAACAGTTACATGAATGGCTTTGGGGCCATTATCAAGTAAAATAAGGGTAACTTACTCGAACACGAGCACTGTGATACTGCGATAGTCGACTCAACAACTGAGGTGGCTACTAAGTGACTAACAGGCGGGAAGTGTATATAGCATGGAAGTGCTAGAGAAAAGGATGATTCACGTCCCATGTGGGATAAAGTGAGATGACACCAGATTTCACTGCTACTCAGAACAGTGTGCAATTTAAAACTTATGGATTGTTTATTCCTAGAATTTTTCATTTAACATTTTTGCACCTCGGTTGACCACAGGTAACTGAAACCACGGAAAGTGAAACCAAGGATAAGGGGAGACTACTATACATAAATGGGTGTGGCTCTGTTCCAAGAAAACTATTTCCAGAGCCGGCAGCAGGTCAGATTTGGCCCTGGGCTGTAGCTTGCCAACCCCTGGTGCAGTGGTAGCCCAGACTATGGATCCTGGCTGCTCTGTCTACCAGATTGATGAGTCTTGGTTTCCTCACTTGTAAATGATGATAACAATATCTACCTCGTAGGATTGTAGTGAGGAATAAAGGAGCTAATCTGTGCCAACTTCTCAGACAGTGCCTGGGCCCCTAGCAAGCTCAGCGAAAGTATTAGCTAGGATTTGCCTGCTGGCCAAGAGCCTCTGCCTCCAGGATGCTCTAGCTCAATATACCTCTCTGCCTCATTCCATTGAGGACCCACTCTGAGCCCCTGCTACTGACCTCATAAGACTCAACCCTAGCCCAGCTAGCTAGGGCCGAGGGAGGCCTAATACAGCCCCAGCCAGGAAGGACAAAAGGAAGTTATGATTCTGGATGTTCAAGTCACTGAGAACAAGACCCTGGGCATGGCCGAAGATAGAGAAATCAGGCCCCGCTCCGTGGCAGGAGTTAGGGAAAGTAGCCTCAGCCCGGTGCGCCAGAGTTCAGAAAGGGTGGCAAGTCCTAGCAAGGAACTAGAGAATAAGTCAGGGGTCTAGGAAGAAGCATTGTCATTTCTGTGTGGGCTAACACAGCAGGCAAGGAACAGAAATTCTTCTGACTCTGTGAGCATACTCCAGATACTACATGACACCTTCTTGCAGCCAGACAAATCTCACACCCACGCCTGTGCAGGGCTGGACTGCCCTGTCCTCCCCCACCTGCACTGGGTGGGTTCTGGGCCTGGGGGTGTCTGAGCTCTGTGCTGAGACAGCTGGGCAGGTGGGGGCAACCAGAGCTCAATGTGCATACACGCTCGTGGAAACGGAAATGGACTTTGATTAGGAATTGTGCAGAACGAAAGCTGCTACTAAAGGTCCAAGTTTTTATGCTCTAAGCCAATCAATATAAAGAACATGTGAAAATCTCATTTTAGGGAGTGACAAATGTCCGTATCTTAGAAACCAGGATTTATAGGTACCGTTATGAGCTACTTTAAAACAACCCTTTAAACCTAGAATTCTGCCTAGGAGATATAATGAACTCTGAAGCACATACTATCATTTTTTTTCCCCCAAGAGCTGACAGCATGGAGCTGAGCACCTGAACTAAATATACCTCGCTGTTCACACATAAAACACAGTGTTTCTACACATCAATTTCTTGGAATGAACTAGCTGGCCAACCTTGTCGATGCTAAAGTGGCACACTTCTGATGTTAAAGTGGCACAGATGCACAGATGGAAACAGCTGGGCTCAGCAGGGAGAAAGAAAAGTGGCCCTTTGCAATAGGACAGCCTGTGGCCAGACCAACTGCAGATGCCAGCCTGCAATAGCTGTACATCTTAGGCACTAGGATGGGCTACACGAGCGCCCTTGCTTTGGGAAACCTGCAAACTGGGGAGATTGTGTGTACCTTTTCCCTGTAATATTACTCTACCCTTTTCTCTCCATTCTCAGCCTCTCAGAGAAGCTTACTGGTTTCCAATGTCTTTCTTCTGGTCTTAAAGGAGCAGCCACGAGCTGTATTACAGGTTCCCAAATGTTAGCAAGCATCACTTAACCGGTGGGTTTGTAAATTCGCATGTCATCACTGGATCCCATCCCCAGAGTTCTGATTCAGCAGGTCTGGAGTGTGGCCTGAGAATGTGCATTTCTAACAAATTCCCAAGGGATGCTGAGGCTGCTGGTTGGGCCCCATTCTGAGAACCAGGCTGATGAGGTGACTGGGAGACATAGGTCTTCTTCTAGTCCTGGCTCTGCAGCTCATTCACTCTTATGACCCTAGGCAAGTCCCTCCCTCTCTTTTGGCCTCAGTTTTCTCATGAGTTAAGTGAAAGGAGATGGGATGAGAAGATCTCTAAGACTATCTTGTATCCTAAAATGCCATTATTCTAAGATGGTTTGGATTATAGATTCTGGCTCACATAAGCAGAATGTTCAGTGGAACGGTTATACCTCCTGTTCAACTCTTTTATTTTATAAATAAACAAATTAAGGTCCAGAGAGGTAAAATGACTTGCCTGAGGTCACACAGCTAGGTAGCAACTGGTTCTTGGACTAAGAGAGTAGACAAAACCCCTGAACGTCCTCACTCCCTGTTCAGTGCTCCTTCCACTACCCAGGAGGTTTCCTGCAAAGTGGCTCTGGGAAAAAGCAACCCGTTCTACCACCAAGTATTTCCAATACCTCTGAGGCAGCCAAACCCCAGAGCCTGAGCCCTGGGCAAACCATCAAATCCTCCCTCAGAGACCTTTACCAGTGCTGGTACCTGGGTCTGATGTACAGAACCACCTGCAACCTATATGTCAGGCTGGCAGGGAGGTAAGAGGTGCTTCGCAGGTGTGCAGGAAGAGGATATTAATTGCAAGATTCCAAGGACTATTAACCCAGGCTTCCAGAAGACAACATAGTTCCTGTTTTTCTCAGTTATCACCAGCTGTATCCTCATACATGGGTACACATGCGTGTGTACGCACACACACACACACAGAGTCGCAGAAGGCCACAGCAGCCCACAAAGGCTTGTCCTAAAAACAGATTCCTCTAGTTCCAAGCAGCTGCTGATCACATGCAGAAAGACCATTAAAAATGTGTCACTTCAAAGACGAGAAGAACACTTGCAAAGACAAACTTGCATGAAGAAATATCATGGGGCTCCACTCTGGTTAAATAGCCACATCTGAATCTAAGTGTAATTTACAGCAGAAAAGGATAAATAGGAGCCAGGGCGCTGGTGGGCTTTAGTCTGCTCGCAGGCGCCTGGGCCCCCCCGCCCCCACCCCCAGGCTGAGCATGCCATCACTCCCAGCAGTTGTTGGCCTAACGGACATCTTTTCATTACTGTCCTCAGTCATAAATCTCCCGGCCTGACAGCCATGCTGTATTTTGGTGAAAAAAGTGGATTCGTCCTTTGAAAAAAGTTAAGAAACAGGCCCTCCCCACCTCGGATCCCTGCCGAACCAGGAAAAGCTTTGAATTCACGTCAAAGAAGGCATCAAAAGAAATAGGCCATTTTCAAACAAAATCTATTTCTCGAGCATGACGGTAAAAATATTTATCATATGAAAGATGTGAAAACCTTTATGATGTCTCAACACTCTGCATTATAAATGCAGCATGTGTCCGGCAGAATATGTGCAAAAACAAAAAATAAAAAAACCCGTCATGCCTATAATTTTGAAAGGGGGAAAAATTAGTCCTTTCCATCTGGCAAATTCTTAATTTATCAACCCAGTTGTGCTGCATGGGCACATGAGGCAGAGGAAGGAGGTGGGCCCAGCATTCAGACAGACAAAATAAGCAAAAGCTTCAGACAAAGAAACTCTACATGTCCAGACGCAGTAAATAAGGGGCCCCTGCTTATCTATCTCTGTCAGCCATGGGCTTTGGAAATTATCCACACTCACACCTTATGCACAAGGTCAGGCAAGGCCACTTCAGTGGGTCTCAGGATTATCCCAAGGGTCTGAACTTTCTCCAGGGACCTCCATAATCATGAGTGTTCTGCTTTACAGAATGGATTTTCAAAGTGCATGAGGAAGCCTGTTCTTATGCCCAGAAAGGATTACAAGGGAGCAAGACAGACTTCCTGGAAGACCTGAGTCTCCCAGGCTCAGATCTGAAGATGAGAGCTCTACTCAGAGACCCTGCAGCCCTGAAGTCCCACCTCTATGCCACAGGTGACCAGAGAGGAGGCTCGGATGCACAGCCTCTCATGGGCTCCTGAGCCATGTCCTTCTCTTCAGAAAGGAGATGTGCCTAGTTATAATGCCTTTTTCTCTGGGCAGGTGGCTCAGACAGATGCTCCCTGGAGAGCCCCAACACACTGAAAAAGACTGGCTTGCCCTACTTTTTCTGGGTACACACAGAGAGGGAAAAATTAAACTCTATGCATTTAAAGTTATGAATGAAAGTTAATTCACTTATTCAAAGAATATGCATCCAGATACAACTGCACAGAGATGTAGCCTAGCCTGGCAGACCTGGTGCAAGTCAGTTAACCTCTCTGTGCCTCAGTTTCTTAATGTGGAAAATTGGAGATAATCATGATACTTGCTTCCATGTGGGGTTACTGTGGATTTAATAAGTTAATAAAAAAGCCTCTCACATTCTATGTGCTATATAATTTTTGGTGACGGTTAGTATTGTTATGGGTCAGGTACTATGCTAGGTGTTGGGATAGAATCATGAGCAAAAACAGTGGGGAATTGTTGAAGTGGCTGCTCATTGCTTTCTTGTCTTCCATACCAGTGTCTGGTACGAGAAGGCCTTAGAACATAAAGCTCCTCTACCCTCCCTAAGAAGACAAACTAGACCCAGACCCCATTGGCATGCCCGAGGAAGGTCTGCCTCTGCTCCCTGCCCTCCCTCCCACCCCAACCCCATTCCTGCCAAAGTCAGGGGAGGAAGGGAAGTCAGCAAAGCCACAGGGGTATTATGGGAGCCCAGTGCCACAGTATGAGGGTGTCTGCATCCAGACGGATCCTCCCCAGGCTAGGGGGGTTGGGTGGGCAGTGGAGACTTTTCCTGCCAGGTTGGTCTGTCATACTGTGCAGCCCAAGGCTATGAAACAGGGATTCCCACCCTATGGAGCTGTCACCATGCAGGGAGACACCAAGGATTCCTCACAGCTTGGGTACTGATCCTCCAGGATGCCCTCTGCTCCTGAGGCTCATGACCTAGTGGCCATGGCATCTTGGCAATCATAGAAACCGAGGCAACCCAGAGTGTGAGGCTGGGATGCACAGCTCAGGTAAGGTCCTAAGAGCTCCTCCATGAACCAGACAGGCCTGGAGGTAAAAATAAAAAAGCCTCTCCTCTGTTGGGAGTAATCAAGGCAAGGCCCCACCCACTCGTACACCCACATCACTTGTCGGCATTATGTTAACCTCCACGCCTCCTGCCAGACACCAGACCAGTAGGAGGAATGTTATTGTTGGACGTCTGTAGAGTGCTGGGCTCTCTATAGGCAGGGGCTCACTCTACCCAGCAGTCCTGCCTTCTCGAGTCCTCATCTCCTTGCTCAGCACAGTGGGTTGGAAGGTTCCCAGATGAAGATGTGAGGTAAAGTCAGAGAATAGCAGGAATCATCTATTCAAATCAGCTCTTGGCTTTTTGATCATAACACACAGTAAAAACTACATTTCATATTGTGTCTGTCTAGTATGTGCATGTGAACATACATAAGAGAAACCACGTTTTGCAAAAGTCTTTAGCCTTACTATATATAACTAACTCTGGTATATTCTATTTTATGCTACAATATTCTATTAAGAAAGAAAGCTATTCTTGACCTAGGTAATGGATTCCGTGACCTACTAATAGGTTGTGACCTAACGTTTTATAAAACACGGATCTAGATCAATGGATCGTAACTTTTTATAAATCGATGATCTCCTTTCATAAATGTTAAAATCTCTACACTCCTTTCATATTACTTGAAATTTGAAAATGGATAAAAAAATTAAATGTCACAACTGAAAGCAAGTACAAACAATGACTGTTTTGGAATAATCTTTTTCAAAGTAATTCATGCCACCTAATCCTACTGTCTCAAGATTTTGATATGTACCCCACTACTCCCCACCAGAAGGAGAGAAGTTGTCCCCCATTGAAAATAACTTAGCTGGGACTCTGGTTTTCAAGAGCGTCTGTGGCGGTCCCTCGGGGAAGGTGGACACTGACTGGGCAGTAAGTAACATCTGAGGTCTCTCTCTTCCTTTTTACCAAAAAGGTTCTAATTTAGTCTGTTTATATATTAGGATTTTGCATAAGAAACCCTTTAAAGCGAGGGTCAATGGTTAAAGAAGATGATTTGAACCTCACAAGCTAGTGAGTTTACCTGTCTCATTTCCCAGGAGCGAGAATGAGAACAAGTCACGATTTCCGTCAGAAAGGTTCAGAGGCTTGCTGAAGATGACACAGAGAGGTAAGGTTGGAGCAGAAGTGAGAGGGAGACAGGACAGGAGGTGAGAACTGGGAAATTCCCAAAGTCTTCAAACCGTTTCAAAAAGGCTTCACAATAAAGACACACAGATCAATGAAAGGACCCTATTCCTTGGCTTTGGATTAATTTCTAGAAGACTCACTGTGGAAAAACACCTTATCTACTGGGAATGAGAAGCCTTGCTTAATAGCTACATGTGTCTTTGATTAATAAAAGATGGGAAATAAATTGATCATTTCTGAACAAGGACAGTGTGTTTCAAAGAGAGCATCTTCCTAACCTGGGGTCCAAGAGGCAAGAAGCCCTTAATAGAGCAAAGACAGATTTCCGTGTGTGTGCCCGCCAGCCGCATAAGCTGCATATGCCCACAGAGGGAAGGTGGGCAGAAGGGCTCTGCTGGCTCTTCCAATGTCATGCAGAAGCCAATGTAGAGAGTCAGGCTCATGGCTCTGTAGCACCCACTACATCAGGTGTTGCTAGGAGTGGCTGGCTCCAGCTGCAGCTGCTGCCCTCACTCCTTACTCAGAGCCAGATGGGACAGGCAAGGCAGCAGAGGCTCTTCTCTGGGCTCCCAGCAAGATCCTCCAGATACAGCAGAGGCTACCATGCCCATCTGATGGCTGGATGGAGGCATTCGAAGGCAGCTACTCCATGTCCTGCAGTGAGCCAAGTTCCTAGGCATAAATGTCCCCCAGGGTTGGACATTTATGTTGGAGGCAACCCAGGAGACACACCCACACACACTCACATATGCGCAGGGCACAGACAGGCACCATCTCCGAGGCCGTGGTTTACCTCGGGTTCCTGACCCCGGCTGCACATTAAAACCCACTAGGAAACAAAAAAACAATGACAAAAACTACTGCTGCCCAAGCCCTAACGAATCTGAATCCCTGGAGGAGGCCTCCAGGAATCTTTTTTTTTCTTTTCTTTTCTTTTTTTTTAATCTCCCTAGGTGATTCTAATATGCAGCCAAGATCTAGAACCACTCACTGGGCTGGGGAAAAGTTTCCAAACTTCAACATACAAAAGAATCCACCTGGAAAGTCTGGTGAAAACACAGATTCACCCCAAAATGGGCCATCCCCAGAGATACTGGAGCAGACGTTCTGGGACAGAATAATAATAAGTCCCAAGAAATAAGCTCCTCCCTGATCAACAGAACTTTTATGTGAATTTAAACCATCTCACATTTCAAATAACAAGCAATCCTGAATGTTTTATCCCTGAACAAATACTGTAATCTTTACATATACCATAAATGTTTTATTGGACAAATAGTATGCCTTCTCTCAGATGTAGTAATGTTATCATTATCCTCTTTCAAAAAGTCTTTCGGAAGTTTAATAACGATAACTGAGGGGTCTATTTTCCTCATCTGAACATCATGATATCTCATTTTCCTACCCGAGCATCAAGAGGCCCTGCCTCCCCAAGACAAATCATGGAGGGCTCTTGGGATTCACTCAGGTATAAAAAAGAAGGCCTGCCAAGGACTCAGGCTGTGGTGGTCCCCAGTGTCCGGCTGGTAAGAGCAATCTTCCTACCTTTCTGCCATGCAGTTCTTACAAATGGCTAAGTCTTGTTTTAAGATTCTGCGTCTTTGCTCCACACGACTGACTCTTCAAGTGTTTCTGATGCAGTGTTCCCCAGAATATACTTTGAGAAACAAGGTAGCCGAGCCTGGGCTGCCGGGAGGTTGCTGGGGAATAAAAGCAAGGCCAGGTTGGGGGATGGGGGACCTCATGGCTCCTCTTTGAGACCCACTTCCCTGAGTCACCTGTAGGCAGGATTTGTAGGCCTGGGGGCATTTTCAAACATGATACCCGAAATTCAAAATGCACCTCTCCATTTCGAGAACACCTGGCCTGGTGAGTAGCCACTACTGACAGGCTATGGCAGATTCTGCAGGTGTAGGTGATGGGGAAAGGTTACAAACTACTGCAGGAGGGCTGCAGTGATAAGGCCAACTGGCTCCCTGCCATAAGTAGCCTCACACACTAGTATGAGATGGACAGGCAAACAGATATATTATCGATGTATCACCATTCCACATCGGGCGGGCTGGCTGGCTCGGCAGATGCAGTCATACAGATAATGGGCATACAGCTGCAGCCAGGGTTTGGTAGGGAGAGTATGTTGGGCACAACTGCTTCCTCCTGAGATGGGGCCAGCGGAATGCAGCACTCTCTGCATCACTGTAAATAAGCCAACTCTGAGGATATTATTTTTTGGTTCCTAGGAACCAGGAAAAGCAGTCTGAGTTGCTATAAACACAAAGGAGCCCGTCTGCTTTCTTGCCTTTGTGAATGTCTCAGATAGCGCAGAGCTAATAAAGGCCCCAAACCATAGTCCTGGACTGTTTGTGGGGACTCCACAAAGGGAGCAGATGAAAGGCACAGGGACCGCAATTATAAGTGGTTCTGATGTCTCACAGCAACACACAGGCTTCGCCATATCCATCTGCTGGTTTCCCCTTTGTCTGCAGCCCAGGATTCTCCTTCGGAGCCCAGAGAGGCCCTCAGAGGCAGGCGAGAAGGCAGCAGGACCACCAGGGGACAGGCAGCACTCCCCCGTCAGCATCCTCAGGCTCTAGTCCTACACACCACTCAGCCATAACTCTCAGCATCCACTTCATGTGGGAGCACAGTCAAGGGGTCAAGAGCGTGGACTCCAAATTTAACAGACCAGAGTTAGACCCCTGGCTCCCCGACCGACGACCTGTGAGACTTGGAGCGAGTTTCTGAATTTCTCACAGCACCTTGGTTTACTCAGCTGTAGAAAGGGGATGAAAAGAATACCTACCTCCTAAGAGTTGTGAAGGGTATGTGAAATGTTTCACTTCCAATGCCTGGGACGTGGTAAGCGTCCAAGCAATGTCAGCTAGCAGTGGTATTACTAAGATCATTGTTGCTACGTGGAGTGGTGGCAGCACAGAATACAGGGACCAAGGGTTGAGAAGCCAAATTCCCAAGCACAATTCCCTGCTCTATCCTGTACTAGCTGCGCGACCCTGTAGTCCTAACCTTTCGAAGCCTCAGCCTCCTCATCTCTGAAATGGACTTGATGCTTATACTTGTGCCATCTACCATTTACGTGTGTGTGGTGAACGCTGTGTTTGTGCCAGTTTTATTATCAGTACATCTAGAATAGCCTCTCCCTGCCCTTTAGCCTGACGCAGAAGAGGCATATCTAACCATCCTTGAGCATAGCCAATGGACAGCAGCCCCCTGCAACAGTAAGTTCCCCTTCCCCAACAACACTTCCCGGATCTTGTTCTACAGACAACCAAGGAATTCAAAGGGCCATTCAGTTTAGTTAACCAGCAGTGCTAGGGAGGAGTGCCAGAGGGAAGCCTGCCTACAGGCCACCTTGAATGTGTTGCCATAATCATGTCTTTTACAGGGTCCCATACCAATCTCTAAGGTGGGAAAAGGGTCAAGCAAGGTCAAGTTGAAGACCCCCATCTTCCAGGGAGCATTACCTGGTCCCCTCAAACCCTCATTCACTCCTTCTTGAAACTCTGTTACCACACTGAGTCTGTGTCTCGAGCTTACTCTCTGACTTGTTCTCAGTTTGGTCCACAAGGGCCATCTGGGGTTCCTCAGGTAGACTGGGAGCTCTCTGAGGGCAAGGCTTGTCCTTGCTCATCTTCGGATTCACCACATGACATGGCACAAGGCTGGTGACGGGGATGGTGTCGATCAGGTTTGCTGATGGATGGGTATGGGCTGGTCGTTTGGGAATGAGTGTAGACTTTCCATGGTGTTTCTGGCTTCTTCTCAAGCCTTTCCAAGAGGGCCTGGGGGCGCTCAGGTAGCTATTAGAGAAAGGCCTTAACCTCAGGAATGACCTAAGGACCCTGTCTGCCTGTCTTCCCTGAGCTCTGTTGGAGAGGTGCACATTCATGGGCATCAGGTCCCTGGGGCAGGGTCCCCAGTTATGAGCTTTTCAAAAGTTCGCAGTCTCCAAATGGATTTTGTCTTTTGAATAAACCAAAGTCCTGTTCTCTTACTTCCTTGATCACTTTAAAAATAAGTGACTTTTAGGAAATGTACTTGTACAAAAACAGCAATAACAACCGCAACCACAGCAACCATAAAGACTACCCCTCCAATCTGCTTCTGTCTCTCAGGTCACCTTTCCCAGCTGACAGGGACATCTGGATAGGGATGATTTTGAAGCTATGTCCAAGGTGTTGGCCTGCCTTGAGGGCTCAGAGCCAGCCCCTAGTCTATGTTTGGCCACAGCTATCACTCTTACTATGTCCCTGAGGTGGGAAACCTTGGCCGCCAGGCTCAGGCTGGGTCTTCAGCCCTTGGGCCCCAGGGCTGAGAACCTAGGCACCAAGGTACCTCCTATGTTTTCTATCTATGCATGTTCTTATTGCTGGTACAGAGGATACTTCCTATGTCATGCCTCATGTTTCTGCCCTGGTCCATTGATGAGAACTTCCAGCTTCTCAAAGATGGGAATAAGCCTCATATCATTCTCCATACATCTCACTTTTTATCATTAGGGTGTGAGGAAGGCAATGTCCTCTATGCATTTGGTTGGGTAAGTGACCACCCTGCAGACTCCATTATTCCTTCAGTATAGGCTTGGAGACAGTGATAGGATGACTATTCACTGGCAAAATTTTGATCTTTTAATCTTTATATGGCTCCCTCTTGAGATATTGCCTCTGCCAATATCTCAACTCGACTAGTTGAGATATTGGCAGAGGCAGAAAATTGACTTAATGACCCCTTAAAATCCTACTAGTTAGGTTCCCTTCCTTCCTCCAGAGAGATTCTTCCTGCTACTGTGAGCCCTTCACTTGGCCTGTAGCAGCAGCTCCCCAAGGCCCGTCCCCATACCTGAAGACTAGGAAGGACTGCCAGGACCTGCAGCTTCCATGGAGGTTCCATGGTGCTTCCTCGATCTCTAACCACCTGTGGCCCCAGGACACATTTCTGTGCCCAGTGGGATGCCTTTCTCCCTCTGTGTCCCCATCTTAAAAACCTTTGCCTGGTAGTCAAATGTCCCTCCAAATGACTTCTTGATTCCTCCCCCAGCTGCATTCAAGAGCCCTTACCCATCAACCATCACTCTTTCATCTGTAGGAAAGAGTTCCTACTTTTCCTCTGGATCATTCTCCTTATATCATTCATGTGCCCCAGGTTCCCCTATCTAATAAAACCTTTTCTGGGTCCTCCTTACCCTATCCTCTCATTTCTCCCTTTTCTTTAATTCCAGTATTCATATAAGATAAATCTATGTCAACTGCCTCCTCCCCATCCATCCTTACAATTTGTTCTCTACCCCCTTATGGTTGCAGTGGTTCCCTGGGGGCAGACTGAGCCTGCATCCCTAGAACATGGCACAGGGCTTAGACATGACAGAAGCATAACAGATGTTTGATGAATGAATGATGAATGAATGAATGAAAAAGCAAGTGAACACTCAGACAAGTCATTGCCCACTTTGGGCTTCATTTTCTCATCTTTAAAGCAGTGAGGCAGGTAGGACTGATCCGGCTCTGACATGGCATTTTTCTGGGACCTCCTCCATGCCATTATGACAGGCATGTGGTGGCTGGCTGCATATAATGGTGCTGGGGAGAGGGGTAATGACATTAACCCCAGTCAAGGGTTTTGTTTTTGTTTTGTTTTGTTGTTTTTTTTTTGCTGTGATTCCCTGGTTCTCTTTCAAATCCCCCTTTCCTTTCGCTTTGTTGAACACAGCAGTTCTGCCATGAAATTTTGAGCTTAATTAAGATGATATTTGTAACATCTGTAGCACAGGGCTTGGCTCATGAAAGAATAACCCTTGTAGGACCAGACTAAGCAAAGAAACTGCGGCTCAGAGAAATTCAGTAAACTGCCTGGGGATACCTAGCAAGAAAATAAGGTCAGCAAGATCCAAACTCTGGGATACTTTTCTTATGGCTCCACTTGAAATTGCCTGTTGGCCTCTTGGGCCCTTGCTCTGCTCTGGTCCTTACTGAGTGTCTGTTTGACAAATAAAACAGCTTTGTAGCCTGACTCCCTCTGTCAGCAATACAATTGTCCAGGGGTCATAAAGGGCCTCACCCAGAGTCACAGAAAGTGAAGGAGACGTGGCTGAGCAACAAGGAGAGCAAAAAGACACTTGCGGGAAGCAACGTGTGCATTATTTGGGGTTTACTTGCAAGATAAGTAGGTTTCTTTGGAGTGCGCATCCAGGAAAGAATGGGTGATCCATCTCACATTAGGAGCAGCTGACGACACCTAAATCTGAAGGGAGGACAGGAGCTCTGCTGTCTGGATGCCGGCCATGTTTCCCACTGCTCCGCACTGCCTGGCGGGGGCAGAGAGAGGGATCTTCAGGGCTCCATGCCAATGCCCGGCTGTCAGACTTTGGCTCAGGGTGGAAGGGTAAGAGGGTCACAAGGGAGTGGGGTTGCCTCAGCGGCCATCTTTCCTTTGTTTTCTCTTTGGCCTGATGTATTTCTCAGGGCTGCCTTTCTCTGCCACCCAGTATGTCCAACTGAAGTCAATTCAAGGTGGGTCTATTTAAAGAGGCAGAGAATACTAAAATATTAGCAGTTATTTCTAGATTGTTCAATTGTTGATGGCTATTAGTTCTAAAGTGAGAAAACAATGACAAATGACACGTTAAGTGCTTATTGAGCTCCTACTGAACACACAGAGTGGGGCAAAGGTACACACTGAGTCTAGCTGAAGTACTAATAATTAAAATGTATAAGCAAATTGAATACAGCTATTCTATATTTACATGCCAATTACGTGCCAGACAGTGTCAAATATTTTCATGTTCATTATATCATTTCATCTTCCAATAATCTCATGGAGGTAGGAATTACTATCCCCGTTTTACAGATAAGGAAACCAGAACCAGAACTGTCTAGTGTCTTAGACAAGATGATACAATAAGTAGGGGGAAAGGGGCCAACCATGTCACCCACCTTACCTTAACCTATTTGGCCCCTGTTACAACCTGAAAACCCACCTGGCCCTAAACAAAACATTCTCAATCCATCTCTGGAAGACACAGGCCCAGAAAATCCCTAGAACAATGCAGAACATTATTGAACAAAATTAAATAGAACTCAATAGGGCTACAGTCACTTATTTGACTACCTCAGTGCAAAATACTCTGAGGCAAGAGCGAAAATGCATTTCCTGAGCAATCAAATGAAAGGCCTAGAATATGCTCTTGCATATAACTTACTTTATAAATACAAACCTCAGTCTTATTCAAAGGTTTGAAAGGAAAGATTTGCCTTTCAATGGAAAATCTGCATTTTAACATAAAGGTGTCTTAGCTATTCACCAGAGATGCAAGATTTGATCATGCCATATATTTAGCATTTAGAAAGCCTAAGGATTCCAGAAGGCTCATTTCAGGCCTGAAGGTGGCAGCGTGCACAGATGGTGTAGAGTGAAATATGTGAGCGTCACTCTCAGCATCCTGAGTATCATCTCTAAAGAAAGTCTCCAGGGACAGCAGAATCAGGGCTGTCTTTTTGCACAACCAACTTATGTGTGAGTATAGGAGAAGAGAAGAGCAAGTTCACTCCCAAGTCGTTAACTTTGTTATGCTAATTGAGCACCTGGTGCTATGGCTATAACTGAACTTGCCTGGCAAGTCTGCCAAGTGGTGCCTACATTCTATTGATGGAGACAGACATTAAGTAAAATAAATCAGAAAGCAGGTCATTGTAGATTGTGACAATGGTTGTGAAGGGAACGAACTTAGTAGTATAATAAAGAGAAAGCTGGAGGGGAAGCACTGCTTCAGATAGAGTGATCAGCACAGGTCATTCTGGGGACATATTTGAGCTGGTATCTGAAAGATGAGAATGAGTCAGACCCAGGACAAAGGAGACAGCAAGCATGAGAGTCTTGTGGCCAGAAAGAACTCTGGAGGTCCAAAAAACTAAAATGAGAACAGTATGACTAGAAGCTGGGGAGGGACTACATAGGACCTTGTAAGCCATGGTGCGGTATGTGGGTCTGGTCCTCACAGCAATGGGAAAACTTTGAAGGACTTAAGCAAAGGGGCAGCAGGATCTGATTAACATATTAAAAAAATCATTCTGGTCCAAGAATAGATGAGAGGAGCCAGTTAGGAGCTATTGAGTAGTCCAGGCAAGAAGTGACTTGGATGTGGCTGGTAGCTGGAGATGGAAAGAAAAAGAGTTGGACTTAAGGTACATTTTGGAAGTAGAAACATTAGACTTTAAAGTTAAGTAAAGATGGATTCATTCATTCATTCATTCATTCATTCATTCAACAAACATTGAAGATCAAGAAATGGGAGGCTCCTAACCATAGGAAGAGTTACTGGAGTAGAGGCAAGGCTTCAGAGGCCTTAAATTCACCATGGATTATACATGCACACACACACACACGCATGCACGCACACGCATGTGCACATATGTATTGATCTACTTTCCAGGGGAAGGTATCGCCCTAATTCAACAAACAAACAAAAAAAGACTGCTAAATACCATGTAAATTTCAACATGTAGATTTCAACTTTCTCCCATTTCAATTTCATCACAACAAAGAGAATAACCAAACAAGATCTCCTTTCTCTTTTTCTTATAATTCTACTTGGTGTCATTTCTCTTGGTGCTTTCTACCTGCATAATACATCTCATTATCATATTATAGTCACTGCATCACAAATAGCTGATAATTATCGTATTTCTAGAGCCTGTTAAAATCCACTTTCCACAGTGATATCTCTCCAAATCTCCATGTGAGTCACTTATTTCATTTTTTTATGAAGGTCACAGGTGGATGCTCAGCGGAAAAATAATCATTAACCTTATTAAAACAGCAGGATAAGAAGCTGAGAGCATGGCTCCTGCAATCCTAAGAGTTTAGAATTGTAGCTCCTAAGACCCCAAATTGAGTTTTGTTCCTCTTAGTCATAATGAATGTTAAAATCCAAAAGCATACTTTAAAATAAAGTCTTTGAAACTTTGAAACTTGGCCAGGAACTGCTGGATCCTGTCGTTTGAGCTGAGTATGGCACTTAACAGTACTGCTAGCCAGCTCTTAGAGGGGCCATGCAGACAGTTGTGTCTGCTCAACATCTATTTATTGTATTTCAGAAGATGCCTAGCTCTGGGCAGAATGACATTAGAAAATTGGAAAAGTGCTGGTCCAAATCTCCCATCCTCAGTAGCCCTCTTATAAGGAGCCTTCTGGACTGTCACAGCTGTAGTCTACATTCATCTGCCTTGACTACATAGAATTCCAAGCCATGCAGATCCCGAGTCCCATGTGTACACAAGAGGAAACAGCAGGCACCAAATCCAGGAACAGAGTTGGGGAGCCATGGGTTTCACGACCCATTTCATTCTCTAAGCCCTAGAATTTTCTTCCTATGAGATGGCTCACATGATAGAACATGGAGAACTCGGAAGTGCCTTCTCTGTTCAGCCTTCTTTTCTTGTCTCTGGAGGCTGTGATCTCTTAACACATTAGTTCAAGAATCATATTTTCCCTTCATATCTGCCAGCCAGGTCCATGAAAATCAGAAATTAATTGGTTTAGTCCTCCTCCAACCCAGCTGATAACTCCGGTTGAGTGTCAAGATTCTCAAGAGCAGCAGTGGAACTGGGAGTCACCTAAACATCAATAACAGGATGGAGAGGTGGCCTCTCAGAGTCATGTTCCCTGGGATTCCAGACCCTTATCCTTACAATAGCTGACTTATTAGGTCTTGGAACTGTTAGACCAGGGATATATATTTCTGTTCTCCTTCTGTGTTTTCTCCTGTGGTTATTCAGGAATACCCAGAGCCAGGGAATGTGATTCCTCTTGGGTAAACTGAGTTAATTGGATACATTCAGAAGGGAGAAATTTCTTCCATAGTCTATAAAATTAAAGTCAGTAAATAAGCAAATAAAATATGTTTCCTATGACTCTGGAGGTGCTGTGGCATCCTCCTTTATTAGCTCATAAAGCATTGCCTGGCACTCATGCTCTGCTATCGACAGCTCCAGTGACAAGGCTGAGCCATCGACTCATTAATTGGACTGTCCTTTTTCAGGAAACTGAAGGAATCAAATCTGCAGCCCACCCTCCACCCCTAAGCTTTTCAGGAGGCATTGCTCTGAGGCACTTAGACATTCGAGGTAGCTATCTCACAGCAACTTTGGCATGGTGTGACAGGGGCATAAGGGGAGGCAGAGTCTTGAAGATGCCCACAGAACAAGAATGCCAAGCTGGAAATTGTCACTAAGGCACAAAGATGCAATGGATACCAGATGCCCAAGACAAACTCCTGTGAAACTTCAAAATGTGTGACTGGAAATTGATTAGAAATTCATCCAGACTGAAGGGATAAGGGCTGGGTTGTTAAAGATTAAGGAGAGGATTTGTAAAGAAGACTTCTGAATTGGGGGTCTCCCCCGAGGGGAAAGGTTGGATG
Source organism: Pteropus medius (assembly GCF_902729225.1). Lineage (NCBI taxonomy): Eukaryota > Metazoa > Chordata > Mammalia > Chiroptera > Pteropodidae > Pteropus > Pteropus medius. Next base: position 3,552,171 of record NW_024342470.1, read on the forward strand.
ACCTTTCACCTCAAATTTAGTGGGAGGCTTCAACGGAACCACCTATAGAACTGATGTGTTCCCCGAAATGTGTTCTCATTACTGATGGCTCATGCCTGAGAAAATTAAGCAGTCACTAAAACCCTCACCAATGACAGGACAACAACAGGTACACAAAAATGGAACCCAAGGTAGAAATATCATCCTGTTTTCATTTTAACAGAACTCCGCCCAAGGAGGCAGCTTGCCAGGGCAAGGAATTCTTCAATAAGCTGCTTTAGTGGTATGACCACGGCAGAAACTATGGGAAAACTAGGAGTAGCCAATTAAAGCTGAGGTATTACCTCTGTCAAGGAAGTTGCAGTTACCTGGCTCAGTGGGGAGTCTTCAGAGAACTCAGAAAAATTATAATGCAAGAGTTATCTTCTATGTCTGTCAAATCTAGAGGGCACAAAGCCCTCTTAGGACGGTATCACTCAAGTAATATCCAACCTGCCTCCACACCTTTCCTCCTTCTTCCCTTCTAGAACAGAGAGAGAGCAACTAGCAAACCGGGAAGGAGGAGGAAGGAAAGAGAGAAGCAGGACCACACTCCCCGTTCTTGGATGGTAGGGCCTTTGGAGAAGAATTAACGTCAAATCAAGTTTGAAGTTTTGCTGATTATATAGCACCAGGCCCTCTTAATGAGTGAATTGAGCCTGTGTTTGGTTTAAATTAATCATATGATTTATTCTTGCCTATTAATGAAAAAGAAAGTCCTGATCCTGTCGAATTTTCACCCCATAGCCAGGGAACACATACTCCTATTGAGTATGTTTAAAAGGATAGTAATATCAAAAATAATAATGCTTCTATAATTATACCCCAGGGGTCCTGTTTATCCAAAGTACCAGATATAACAAGTCAGAACATCAAGGAGAGGATTCATTTGATGGTCCATGGTTGATGGCTAATTCTGCCAGAAAGTCATACAATTAGGGGCTGATCCCTTTGGGACATCATGTTCTATCTAAGATGAAAGCTTCAATCCTGTTGGGCCTTGATATTTTCCTCACTGTAGAGGGGGTGGCTTTCTGCTCTCAGCAAAACAAATCTATATTTGGGGTTGTTTGTCTCGATTTGCAAGGATAATTTGGGGATATACAGATGATCCTAAAAGCTTCCAAAGAGAAAAAAACAGGTCACATATAAAGGAGCATAAAAATTGAATGGCACCAGATCTCAAAAACAAGAGTGGCCGTTAGAAGTCAATAAATCAGTACCTTCAAAATTCCAGGAAAAATTTGTTTTCAACCTCGAGCTCTAAAGCCAGCTAACCTGTCAATCAAATGTGAGTATAGAATAAAGACATTTTCAGATATTCAAAGGCAAACATTTACTCCCCACACCCTCTTTCTTGTGAAGCTACTGGAAGACATGCTCCTATAAAAAGGGATTAAACCAAGAAAGAGGAAGCCATTAGATTAACACAAGGGAGTCAGTCCAGGAGCAATGACTCCCTGAGACGAAGGTGGCCTGAAGCCTCAGATGGCAGCACCGAGGCAGGCCTGGAGCAAACAGCTCTGACTGGAGCAGAAGGATCAAGCACTCCAGGAAACAAAATGAAATGGATGGATTATCTGAGATAGTTTAACATTTGGAAGTAATATCAAAGGTATAAAAAAGATTCGATAGAGGTATGTAGAAAAAAATCAGTGTTAAATACTTATGCAATTATTTTTCATAAAAGGACAAATATTAATATTAGTGCATCTGGTATTTGCCTGTTTGCCCTCATAGCCATTCCTTACTCTTCTCCAACCTGTTCTACATCATGGGAGTTAGGAAAGGGAGAGGTGGGTCAATTCCTGCAGTCTGCATTTCTCAACTGTCTTCCTCCTGTGTCTGGCCAATGGACGGCAATGAATGGACATAGAGGTGAGGACAAAGAGGGAAGCCAGGGTATTTCTCTCCCTTGCTTTGTGTGGCACTTCCCCCAGAGATGGCACCTCCTCAATGGCTCTAACTCCTCTTGGACAGGCCTACCTTGGATCTACCTTCCGTCAGGTGACCCTGCATCCTGGGCTCTGGAAAGACTGCCCATGCTTTTGGCTCTCCTGCTGTAGATATGGCAGCAGCTTCCTGCTATTGCTGATTCCTCATTGTCTCAACTTCCCCCATTTGCCTTCCCAGCTCTTCCATTACCTGAGCAAACAAGTCCTTAAATCATTCCTTTCCTGTTAAAATGCTTAGTGATTTCTGTTTTCCAAACTGGACTCTGATTCGACCAGGAAAACAAATATCCACATCATGGATGTCTACTTAACAGTGAGTAATACTTTCACAGTGTAATGTAAATACCATCTATTGTTTTAACCCAAAATTTGGGGATTAGGGGAAAGGAGGTGTGTGTTTGGGAGAAGTGGAGAGTATAAGAAAGTCAAACCTTCGTCTACCGTAACAGGAAATCAATACATATAGTGTCTAATATGGTGAGTCAGGAAATAGTGATATACACATATTATTTAGAAATATGGTGGCAAATATGAGAAGAAACAGCTAACAGGGTTATACAGAGCTCCTGTAGGAAAATAACTCTGGTAAAGTATAGAACTATTTTATTTTATTTTATTAGAGGTACTATCTGAGGGTTTCAACTATATAAAGTTACTTTGATAAAATTCAAAAATAATTTTACAAATGATTCATTTTAGTGGCTTGCTAAGGGATGACATTAAACTCACCAACCCATAGTTTACAAAGCTGACCTCTGCCCCCTTGTGAAAAAGTCAACACATTTATTTACCTATGGTCTTTGGCTCCAGTCCCATTCCCTCCCATACCCTGCAGCCCCTGACTGCTGGACTAAGGTTTCTTTGGCAAATTCACCTTCGGAGGAGCCTCACCCAGTGTGGCCCAGGTCAGGAACATGAACTCATTTAAAACAGCTGTGTTTCATATCACTGTTTCTAAGTTCAAGTTGCACTGTGGATAAGTAAATTACCCAGATGCTCACCTCCATAATCCAGGAATGAGGAAGAAGAGGATGAAGAGAGGAGAGCATCTACCCCTTCCCTCAACTGGGAGGCTGGAGAAGAGAGATTAGAGATAGCAAAAACTCTCTCTTGAGTTTTAAGATCCAGATGGAAAACTACTGCTTTGTCACCTTCCCTATCTTGGGCTTAAGATTCCTTTGCCTTAATATCTGCAGTCTAAAATGTAACCTCCCAGAAGAGGTCAGAGGTGGTGGCCACAAAAATAAGAGCAGAGCTCTGTCTCTCTGTCATATGCCATAACTGACCCTTAGTCACTGTTATTTGAGGGCTTTTAGATGATCTCATTCCGGGTTTTAGTTCACCCCTCTGATAATGGTCTGGGAAATTCTCTGTTCATTCTTAGTTGTTAGTCCATCTTTCGTTGGCCTAATGCTTTGAATTAGCTCTAGGTAGTGGTTTCTCTCATCTCTCAAGCAGCCTTGAGCTGCCATCATCTATGATGCACATTATGAATTTATTAAAAAATCTGCTTCTAGTCTCTGGCAGAAAGGCTCTGGGTATCTCTGGTCACTACCTAGTCCCGGTGCTGGTTTTGGGATGATTGTGGAATGCACCGGCTACCACTCCTATTGGGACTCTCTGAGAGCAGAAGAGTGACATTGGCAAGCCCGCTTCAGCCCTGCGGAGTCTTCCTGACTCTCTGGATGAGCCCCCTCGTCCTATGTCAGCACTTCCTGCAGTGTGCTCTGCAGAACCTTCCTCTATGCAGAGTTATTAAGTGCTGTGAAATAGAAGGTTCCATGGTCAAATGACTTAATATTGGTTAAGCAAACCAGAATTGTGACTTGAGACTTCTCAGGCTTTTGATGTACACTGAGAACCTCTAAGAATGAAGTCTAATTGCAGCACTGGGCAAACTCATGTGACCGGGAAGCCATCCTTTGAGGGGGCAAAAACCCAGGGCTGAAGATCCATGAAACTTGCTTTGGGAAACACTTTCATCAATCATCTCCAAGTTCTTCAGCACTGATCCTCCAATCTAATGGAATTTGCTCAGATAACTTCCAGAGGGATACTGCAATGGGACTGAGCAGCTATACATAGGAGCTGGGTGACTGAGCTCAGGACCAAGAGTGTGCTAGAGTTACCCAAAGCAGCCCCTTAACCCAGCAAGATAAGCCTTTCCCAAGTTCTCATGAGAGAAGATAGTCTGTGCCACCTGTCATCCAGCTATGGCACAGCACCCACAGTTCCCTACACACCACATGCTCCCACACCTCTGTGCTTTCCCTCGTGCTGTTGCCTCTTCCGAAACACAGATCCCTCCTTCTCTACTGTCTTAGTGTAGGTGTGCCGAAAAGCCAACTCTGGGATAAGCATTAGAGTGAGTAGGAGGTGAAGAAAATCCCGGTGAGGAAGTAAAATGAGACAAGGAAGGAAAGGCAGCCAGTAACGGGTGCTTTATCCTGCCAGCACTGTGGGTGCTGAGAGCGGAATCCTGCTGGGGAAACAGTGCAGATTCCACACCTCAGAGTTGTTTTCCCAAGGATGAGGCACCTGGGGGTATTTATACACCGTCTCCTGCCAGTCTTTGGTTGACAGCTGCTATGGGGAGGAGTGGGAGGCATAGACATGAATCCCCCACCACTCTGGCCTGTCCCAGCATAGTGCACACCAGTGGGAAGTGAAAGCACCGGAGCAAAGAAATGTAAATGCTGGTGATTGGAAGTTGGACCAGTGTGAGCAGGGCGAGGGGATGTGGGCAAGGCACAGACAGCACCTGCTGCACCTGCCGAGGACATGTGAGCCCCTTCTACCCTAGGAAGCCCTGTAAGGCCCAGGCCTTATCTGCCTTATCGGAGCTGATTCCCCAGTGCAGAGCTCAGTGCTGGCCGCCTAAGAACTTGTTGGATGAAGTGATCCCTCTAAGCACAGCTTATATACATCTCTTTAAATTATCCACCCCATTCCACAGAATCATTCACCCTCCTATCCAGTTCCCCATAAGTCCCTGTGCTCCTCTCTAACCACGCTGAATTACAATTGTCAGTCCTTGTCTATTTTCCCTGCTGAACTGTGACTTCTTAAGAAGGACCCTTGTTTGCCCAGGGTGCAGGCCCATAACAGGTGCTCAACATGCAGTTTCTGAACTGCTCTGAATGGAACCAACTTCCCACTAGGGCTTTTGAGATGGGGAACCCAGGGTGAGAAAGAGCAGTGTGCCATAAAAAGTGTTTGTGTGTATGGGCGGGGGGTGGCATTTGACTCTATCCTGGCTGCTGAGAGGCCCATGTGCAGCCAGATTGTGCCTGAGGGCCAGACGGGATCCCTGACAGCCTCCCTCAGCTACGCTGGCCTCCATGCAGATGGTGCACCTGTGCTGGGTACATGCTCCACCTTGGAACTGTGCCTACACGCTGCTGCTCATAGGGCCCCATTTATGAAAGCTCTCTATCACAACCCACGGCCCAGTGGGCAAGGGAACAAGAGGACTCTGGCCAGCAGGACTGGCGTGGACTGCTCTGCAATGAGGGAAAATGCACAGAGGTGGATAAGGAGAGATGGCATCTCTGGACTCACTGAAAGAGGGGACCCACCCTCCCCCAAGGGTGAGACCTCAGCCCTTTATGTTCACGTGAAAGTCTTGGGAACCATCACACCAGCCTGGATTCCCACAGACAGGACAGCCTATCTTCCTCTCGGAGGTCCTTGCTCTGTTCCAGTGAGAATTTAGAAACATGGTTACTGAAGGCAAATGTCATTAAGAAAAGCATAGAAACAAACTAGTATCCCAACATACTAAGGTGATGAGCCTGTGCACTGGTCAAAACACTAGTTCCTCAGCTGCTTCATGGAATTAGCTAAAGCCAAACTTCCATTCACCATTCGTCTACAGTCATAGGAGGCAAGAAATAAAACCCTCCAAGGTCAGACACACGGGGCTTGCCTGCCTGCCATAGGTCTATTCCTTGCTACTCAAAGTGTAGTCCATAGATCAGCAGCATAAGCTTCACCTAGGAGCTTGTTAGAAATGCAGACTCTTGGATCCCAGCCTGGAACTACCTGAGCATAATCTGCATTTACCAACCCCCCAGGTCATTCACATGCACATTAAAATCTGAGATGCCTTTGCTCAGATTCACTCCATTGGCTCGGAGTTCTCTTCTTTAAACCATGAAGAGTTTATAGGTCTGTCAGTGCAAAATCTTGACTACCTCCCCATCAGTTTAATCTGATGCCTACTGCCATGCCTAAGAGAGAATGCCATGCTCCCTTGTTCCTGTTCCTGCTACTCCCTTTGCTCAGAGTGCCTTACTTTTCCCAGCTCCATTCTTAGCTTGGCCAAAATTTCCTCTAAAATTCAGCTTCCAGGAAGTAGACCCAACCCTCTGGGCTGGGAGAGGCCCTCCCCTTGTCTCTCAGGGCACTCAGCACTCAGTCCTAGCAGAGCTTTCATCGAACTGTGCAGCTCTGTTGGCTTTTCATCTTCCCCATCGCTGGGAGCTGTGTGGTCACCTTTATATAACCAGTTGCCAGCCAAGACACTTAGAACATCTCAGTTAAAGAGGACAGAATGTCCACTGGATGCTTCTCTGAGGATAAAATTGCCCAGTCATTCCGGAGGAGCCCATGGCAGGATGGATCTGAGGATGTGCCCCGCCTGCTCCCAGCCTGTCCCACAGAGCTCTTGGAAGCCCAGGCCAGAAGAAGGATCAGGAAAGGTCAGAGTGCCACTCTGCAAGGCCTTTCTGAAACACATACATTTCCTCTTAACCAAGGCGAGACTTTGAAAGGCAGAAGGCACTAAACCAACCCTCCAAGACACTAATGAGCTGCAGGAGGGCAAGATGATGCAGGCTGTGCCTTCAGGATGCACCAAAGTTTCTTCAATAAACAATGAGCTCAATATCCGTGGGCGAATTGGTATTTAGGCTCCTTCCCGTGTGTATTTGGAGGGATGATTAATGGGGCTCTAAAAGAGAAGCTGTGAACTGTGTGTGGGCAAATACAAGTCGAAATAAAGGCCCAGAGTAAAGCAGCCATCACTGGACAGTTTGGGTCCAATGTGTAACCCTCTGTCACCCCAAGGAACAGTATTTACCCTGGGCCAGAGTCTCACCACACATTTTCTCATTTAATCTTCCCAAGAGCTCACTGCGATAACTATTATTATCTGCATTTTACAAATAAGGAACCAGAAGCTCAGAGTGCTTTAAAAAAAAAAAAATCGTCTGAAGTCACAAAGCAAGTGAGTGCTGTAATTGGGATGGCTATCTGACCGGCCATCTCTAAGGACGTTTTGAAAAGCTCCTGCAAAATGCAACAGGCCATCTGCTGACTGCTGAGAACCCAGGCCAATTCTGAGCAATTTGCTTCTCTTCAAAAATAGCCAAGTGAAATGTTAATAAAGCACCCAAGGTCTCTCTGCTGCCTTCAAATGATAGAATGGGCACAGGATGGAGTGTACGCAATCATGTGGCTTACAAGAATGCGTTCCAGGGATAGGGAGGACAGGCCCTCAGCTGCTTGGCTTTTTCTCACGCCTCCTGGACCTGGTCCTAGCTCCTCTCACCCCTTTGCCAGGGCTGCTAAGTTAAATATCTCACTTAACATTTTAAAGCCTCAGTTTCCTCGTCAGTAAAATGTAAACACTATGCCGATGTCAAGGTGAGCCAGAAATAATCAATGTTTATTATATTAAGGCCGACAGCAATATTCCTCTTAGGAGAGAAGTCTTCAGAAACCAATCTGATGAGTACTGGGTGGAAGGTGAGCACACATAGCCTCCCCCTACGACCAGGGTACCAGCTGTGGCCCAGGAGTCACAGGACAGGAGGAGGCCTTCACAGGCCAGAGTGAAGGACTGGGAATTTGCTCCTGAAAAAGAGAAGGCAGGACAGCGAGTGTCAGGCCAACAAGATGAGGTGGGCCTGGGATGAAATGTGGATATGGCCAGTGAAATCTCTTGAGGTAAAGTGGCCAGTGAATATTTTAAGAACTTCCAGGCTTTGGGAGACAATTAAAGCTGCTGCCCTATAAAATCTTCTTTGGGAAGGCCTACCATGCGCCTGAGGCCTTTGTGAATTCTCTATGGGACTCCCCAACATGAACATAGTGAGCACATCTCAGAGGTGGTCCATGGGATAACAAAAACCCAAGAGGCGAGGCAGCTTTGAATCCCTGGCAGTGAGCAGGCATCTACAGGGACGACTCTGCATTCCCAGGGGCTGTGGAGTTATCCAGAATGATGTGTAGATCTTTGAAAGACAGTAGGTCCCAGCTGACACCTGCCCACATGTATCAGATGCCTTGACCATCTCAGGTGCCTTGTACCTCTTACCCTTCTTGCCCTCTTTATTCTGTATACATTTCCTGAAAATTCTCTGCCTGTCATAAGGTCCTCTAAAGGTCAGAAATACATTCCCCACCAAGCCTATCCCCATCACAGAAAACAACAACAAAATCGAGATTTTTTTTACGAGATGAAACTCCAAGTTTCTTGGGTACCACAGGACACCGGTGCTCCCGTCAAGAAAGGACAGAGCTGAGGAGCAGATCTGAAGTTAAATAACTCCGAGTGGGTTTCTTCATCGTTTTTTAATTAATTCATAGTACCAGACAGGTTGACAACTTATTGAAAATGTTTCCTCACCTGGAAAGTGCTTATTACTTACACTGTACCATCTTTATTACATCGATACTGACATCTAACACTCAGTAAATCGCCACTCCGTCCGCGGAGATGTGCCTGATAGTCCAAAGGAGTCCCTGCCTGTCCTCTGCACTCCAGCACGGTTTCGGTGTCAGTGGCTATGCTCTTCTACCAGCTCGCTCAAATTCAAGGCAGAGATCAGTCCTGGGACGCCTCTGTCCAAACTTACGGCCCCTCCCTCAACCCAGCCAAGACTCCCTAATCTGCTGAGTTGTTGACCCGTGTTTGTAAAGAGAGTTGCTAAGAGCTGAGTAAGTGAATGAGGAAAGGAAGGGATGTTCGTGCCATGCCTCATCACATGACCTGCTATGACGGAGCCTCTCCCAAGCCAGCCGCTTCCTTCCACCGCTTGCCTTCCCCAGGAATGACCGGCCGTCATCCCTCAATAAAACAATGTGACTCCTGACCTCCAGGCCTTTGCTCATATGCTTCCCTCTACCCCAAAGGCCGGATCTCCCCTCAAGTCCAAGTCCAATGCTTCCTCCTCTGTGCACACGCCACACTGCCCTCCGTGGAAGAACTCACTGTGCCCTACAGAACCAGGTGCAAACTGCACACAGTTTCACTCAGCACAGCTGTCTGTTACTCCACGAGATTCTCCAGGACTGGGGCTGGTCTTACTCCTTCCAGTATTGGACCTACCAGAATCAAACCCTATATAATGAAGAAATGAGTGAATGAATGAATGAGCACGTCATTTTCTTCCCTACCCTCTTCCCCTTCTTTCCACACTCTCCTAACTACCCCTACTTCTATCTGGCGATTCCACAGGCTCTGCCCTCTTTGCTATTGCTAAATTCATGAAATGATAAATTAAGGTAGGTCATGTTTGGGGCTTTGAAATCAGATCTGTCTTTATGGCCCTTTCCTGAAGCCTGCCAATTATGTGGCGTCCTAACCCCTTCCCACCTTAACTACCTTATTCGTCAGAAGGGGATATAACATATACCCCGTTAGGTGGCCGGAAGTATCAAATGCGGTGCATGTAAAGTGCTTGCATAGCCCCTGCTGCCCAGGAACGCAGAGGCTGTTCTTATTCATGATTCTCTGCCCAGGGAGGACAGCAGAGTCCCCTTTCCTGCCTGGCTCATGTAGTATGGGTCAAGGCACGCCTGATAACCCAATGGCCAGGGGTATAGGAATGCCGAGGGCACGGCCAGTCTGGAATGGCAGAAAACCAATGCAGTTGCTTGTTTGTAGAGACATGCAAGAGTATCACTTCCAAGGACACATAGTCAGATGAATGTGGGAGTGTGTGCCAGTCTCCAACTTGTAATTAGAGCATTATGTAGATGAGTTCTGCTCCAAAGCCTAAAACATTTCTTCTCTACAGGGTTTCAAATTTCTCTTTGCTGCTACGAGTTGCTCATGCTGATCACTGGCTCAGCAAATGTCACAGGCCTTCCGGGCTGTGCAGGGGCAACATAGAGCCCAGCCCCTGAGGCCCTCACTCCAGCCCTTTTGCTACATGTTGGAGTAGGGATTCCAGAAGCCCAGGTGTCCTGGGCCACAGAAGGGTGGGCAGGGCAGACTTCTGGGAGGGTGGGGGCCCCAAGCTCTGCTGCAGTAGCTCTTCAGTGACTGGGCAGCTGTCCTGGGGCAGGACATGCAATTTCTGCCCTGCACTGAGTTACCAAGTGTGTAAGAACTCAGCATGGTCTAGGTACCCATAGGGATAGGTGTTGTTCTTTCCAAGATGGCTGATGGTGTGAAAGAGTTAAGGAAATGAAAGCCCTCTGTGGGACCATCTCTTCTGACTTGTGTGTCAGGGACAGCCCTGACCAGAAGATGCAGCCAAGAAGCTTTGTGATGCCTTTGACTTGTGGTCTCTCCAAATCATGCTGTGTTGGGGCTGGTTCTCCCTAAGGAAACTGAGACAGCTCAACATAAACTGCTGGAGGGTCTGTCTGGTGTATTCAAAACTGGATAAGGCAACCCAGAAGCACTGTCACTCTGACATAGCCACACTCACTGGACCCGAGAGCCCAGTCCCTAAAGGAAGGCTCTGGCAGATACTGGGCCATGAGACTCACTCAGTGCAGGGCAGAACTGTGTTCACTGAGGCAGGGACAAGCACTCACAGAGGCAGATCTGGGAGCCCGGCAAGTGTCCAGAGAGATGTGGTAATCTCTGGTCCATCTCACTTGTCTCCTTGGCCCACATGGGGCCATTATAACCAGGGAGGTCAGAAGTCAGGCCCCATGATGCCAGGTGGTTGTCCATCAGGTGTCCTGTTCATATAAGAGCACTTTTCTTATATGAACCTCTCTATTGTCCCAGAAGCTCTGTGATAGCAGCTTAGATATAAAACATATCTTAAGAATCATTTGCAAGAGTCAGATGGCAGAAAAGCCTCACTATCATCAAAGTGCCATGAGCTGGGACATTCATAGGCATGAATACCTTCCAGGCCCCCTTCCCGGGCTCAGAGCACCAATCTATTCACTGAATGCAAAGAACAATTAGTCCTGCCAGATGGGGGATGTACTGAAAACCCTCTCTCAGGGCATAACCAATTAAAGCCTGAGTTTTAAAAAGCCAATTGATTCACTCAAAGGAGTAAACTGCAGGCCGCGGGGGCTCTTCCTGCTGAGATAGTTCTCTGCGTTTCCCAAAGCAGATCTAACACCTCCCGGTGGACTTGATTTTCATATGGCTATGTGCAGAGTCTGCTGATAATCTCTAGGCTTCAAAGCACTTGCTGGGTATTTTCTGATGCATACGAAGTTAATCATTCAACAAAATTTCACTTCACTCTTTCACCCCAGAATCTGAGCCCTGGGAAGGCTGATGGCAGAGTGCTGAGGCAGCAGACTGCATGGACCAATCTAGTTCTGCTAGTGCCGTCTACACCACAGCCACAGAAGCAAGCACAGAGACATTCACTTCCCTCCACAAGCAAGAGCATCTCACTTGGTATCCTCAGCTATGTTGAGCCCAAGGAATAAAGCCTGCCCATTACAGGCAATTCGAATGGACAGAATCGGTAATGAAAAGCTCATCTCTCATAGAAGGAAAGAGTACCTATGATCCTTTTAGCATTGACTCAAAATTTGATTTTTAAATTCTAAAATGAATAATGCGTGATGAGTTTTATTGGCTAAACCAGAATTAATAAGTTAATGAAAAAAAAAAAAACGATCCTTCAGGGCAGAAGAAAATCACTCCAAATTGTATCCTGGTGTTTAAGTAACACCAGGCATCCTGCTGTCAGGACCAAGTATTTTATCCAAAGTTTTTGCACAGAGATCCTATCAGCTTAGTGTCTGGTAGTTGGCATACAAAAATGAGTGGTCACCAGGTGCTGCCTTCCAGGTCACTTTCCTACTCATCTCTAGTTCCTGGCAACAGCCAGTTTAGAACCAACTGTACCATAGAAACCAAGAATGCTGCGAGCAGAGGGAAGAACTAGCCCAAGCCAGCAACAGATAAAAGCACACAGCTGGCAATGCATCTGTGTTATACGGTGCCAAGGCCTAGTCCATGCCCATGACTTTCTAATTGCTTGGGCCTCAGTACGGTGTCTTTCCCACAGCTGGGTGGATCTTTTTATTTGGTTTCTCTTCACAGCCTAAAGCTAGATACTACTCAAGAAAAACAACTCCTCATTCATTAAGACCTCATCGTTTCATACACAGGTTTTTGTACGCGAGCTTAACTTTGCTGCATAAGCTTGGGAAACAAACCTCTGAAAGCCCCAGCTTTCTCATCTGTAAGTGGGGATAATATTAGCCGCCCTGAAGAACTGTTAAGAGAATTAGGGGTAAGGCTGGAAGTCTCTCGCACATAGTGGTACACAGTATATGGTTGTTGGTTACAAAATGAAAATTATGGTATCTACATCTCAAGGGTTACTTTTGGGGGGGGGGCGGGAAACACATGAGGAACACCCACCATGGGACTCCCAGCTGGTAACTAACTGCAAGGGGAATAGGAATTTCCAGTCTATCCTTCTGTAACTTGCTCACATCCTAGCTTGTGGCGGCAGACCAGAGGCCATGTCATAAAGGTTCAGAGCCTGGCTCTAGTATCAGACTGCCTAGGTCCAGATCCCAGAGGGGTGAGTTACTTACCCTCCCTGTGCCTCTGTTTCCTCATCTATAAAATGAGGTTAATGAAAATAGCTCAAAGGGCTGCTGCAGGGAATGAATAAGACCATGCATATAACAACTTAGCACAGTACCTGGCACATAGAAAATGCTTAAAAAATATTTATGATGCGCTTAATACATATTTATGATGCGTGTATGTGTGTTTTTCTACACCAAGGTAGCATCGGATACCATCGATTAAGGCCTCAGTCCTACCAGACTGCCTCCCACTCCACCCCATTTCAATGCCAATTGAAAGTCCAGGTTCTCACCTGTGTTTCAGACTGTGGTTATAAATTGGAGGTTCCAATGATGCCTTTTTCAGGTTTGATTAAGTTGGTGGAGTGGCTCATAGAACTCAGAGAAACATTTTACTAGATCGCTGGTTTTTTATAAAAGGATGTAACTCAGGAACAGTCAGGAAAAGAGATGTATAGGGCAAGGTGTGTGGGCAGGGGTGTGGAGCTTCCACACTGTCTGAGCTCTCCGTCTCCCTGAACCTTCTTCACGTGTTCAGCAACCCAGAAGCTCCCTGAGCCCAGTCCTTTTGCGTTTCTACGGAGGTTTCATTATTTAGGCAAGACTGATTAAATCATTGGTCATTGGTGAGTCAACTTAATCCCCAGCCCCTCTCCCCTCGCAGGAGGGTAAGGGGTGGAACTGAAAGTTCTAACCCTCTAGTCACATGGTTGGTTCCTCTGGTGTCAAGCACCCATCCTTAGGCTGCTTACAGGCATCCCAAAAGTCATCTCATTAACATAACAAAAGACGCTATTATAGCTCTCTTCCCTTAGGAAATTCCAAGGGTTTTAGTAGCTCTGTCAAAGACCAAATATATATTTGTTATTATAAATCACAATATCACAAGTTAAATACTGTCATCATCAGGATCATCATCATGAATAAGAGAAGGGAAAAGGAAATTAAGTCCCAGGCGTAGGATCAGAACACAGGTAGATGACATTCAAGTCCCTGCAGAAAACTAATGATGTAAAGGGGCAGCATAAACAAGCTAGACACTTGAGCCTAGGATCTGGGCTCCAGTCTCAGAAGTACCTCCAGTCTAGGAGTCAATGTGACTCAGCGAGTGTTTTCTCCAGTCTATATTTGTCACTGGCCACCTTGCCTGAGAACGACTGGCTCCGAGGGACCATGCTCAGGGCTGCTTTTGTGCCCTGCAAGACTCAGTTCAGCCTGGTCATCTCCCCCACAGCACTAACTACCACCCACGGACTCAGCCACGTGGAAGGCACTTTGTGAGGTGAGCTGGATACAGAGTCGTGTTTCACAGTTTGTCAGTTTCCCTTCTTATCATCTGCTTGGAAAATTGGTGATTCACCAATCACCAAAAAGCCTGGGCTCTCCCCTATCTATCAGCAACACTCTGGAGAGAGTACCATTCTGCAAATTGGGTCCAATTACAGGGAGGATAAGCCCTTGCCTGATTCAAATGAACCCAACCAGCAGCTTCTGGGTTTAGCCACAAGCCCCAACTTACTCAGCAATAGGTTGCTATCAACTTCAATAATGGAGCATGCCAGGAAAACAAAACAGGACACTTGTCCTTGTGCAGGAAGATATTTACTCTTCATCAATTACACTTTTCTATAGAACAGGCAGCTCGCTATCTCTTCGTGGGTTCTGATAGACACCGCAGAGGAGTAGATGAAGGGTTATCATAAAGAGGGAGGGAAGAAGAAAAAATTGCACCGGGAGGAAGGGCAGCCTCGCGGAGTGAGCTGTGGGAGACACTGAGTTTCCTTGAGCAGATTTCATGCTATTCTGACTCTTACCTCTCTGCCTCTGCTGTTCCCACTGCCGTGGACTACATGCTCACCATTTCTGGCCTGGATCTCTGCAATGGCCTCCTAGCTAGTCTAACCATTTCTATGCCTGTCCCCTTGCCCTCTGCTATCCATCAGCCACAGTAGCCAGAGTGAACATTTAAAAATATAAATCAGATCACATCATTACCTCACTTAAAATTCAACAATAGCTTCACTTCCCACTTAGTATAACATCCAAATTCTTCACCCTGGTCTACAGGGGCCTCATTGCGCCCGCTCATCCCACTCTTCCTCTCGCTCACAATGCTCCGGCCACACTGGCTTTCCTTCTTCTAGGCTAGTTCCCACCTCCAGACCTTTGCACTTGCTGTGACCCCAAGACCAGACTCTTCGTGTCATTCAAGTCTCAGCTCCTTTGTTGCCTGTGCAGAGAGGTCTTCCCCAAAGCCACCCGATATTAGCAACCTCAACTGTTCCCTCACCAGTCACTCATAATTCTGTGGGTTTTTTTCTCTATTGCGCTTACCATTATGTAAAACGATCTTGTTTATTATTTATGTTCCACTCCCCTCCTCTAGCACATACACACACTAGAATATAGCTCTATGAGAGCAGGGACCTGGCCTACCTTGCTCACCCACACCTCCAGCATCTGGAACAGTGTTCTGCACAAAAAAGCTGATTGATAAATTTTTGCTGGATGAAATAGTACCTCAAAGAGTTCTTGTATGAATTAAATGAAATAATTATATATTGTGAGTCTTGCAGAGGACTTAGCATATAATAAGCACCCAAAACACAGTATTTCAAGTAACAACTCTCTTATCTAACGTAATAGGGGCCAATTAATCAGTTCATCAAAAAAGTTGAATAAAGCAGAAGACACTAAAATTATACATACATATTATACAAACCTTAAACACTATTTCAACTTAAAACATTTCTCGCTAATCTTTCGATGTGGAGATAAGGCTGCTACTTGAGCCAGGTCCAGGTTAGAGTTCTATATCTATTTTTTCCTTTTTCAATAATTCATACACATTATATATCATCTGTGATTTCCAAATTTGGCTTTAGAACAGAGAAAGAATTTAATCTCCCATATGAAACAATCTAAGTGCAAAATTCCTCTAGGATGATGTACAAATTTCTTCTCCTCTTTATCAGCTGCCCTGCCCACAACTAATTTGACAGCCTTCATTGCTATCGATTGACTTATCAAGCTGTTCAATACATGCAACTTGGTTTTCATAAAAAACAGCTCTCTTTTCACCACATTTCACTGGGGCACTTACTATTTAATTAAATTATATTATTACAATAACAAGTTCAGCCAGCATGAGAAGAATGGGGAATGAATGAAGCCGTCTGACCCTTGGTAAGCATTCACCCCAATGGAGGGGGCAGATGCTCATAGGAATACCAGGGGTCCCTGTGATCTGTGAGTGCCCAGCAGGCCATGGCCCTCAGTCAGTGGGTTCAACAGAAGGAAAAGAATGAAGAATATTGGTGAATTCATAAGTTGGTTAATTAGGGATGAGTTAAGAGAGATTCTATTATAGTAATAGCACTTGTTAATAGTAGTAATTGGAGTTACACTCAAAGAAGATTGAATGGAAAGATGCCAAAATGTTTTCTTGAGTAAACTGTTACTTTCCTCTTAATAATTTCCCACATCTTTCAAATTTTGACAGCATCGTAAATAATATTTCACAAAAACAGGAAGTAAATTGTGCTCTTGGCTAAGTCAGAGGATGCTGTTGACAGTTACCATTTCTAGAGCTCCTATGCCATGCCAGCAATTTCCATGTATTGCCTCTAGTCCTTATGGTCCCTCTGCAAGGCAGGTGCTATGATGCACAGATTTATGGCTGTACGATTGTATTCATTTATGAGGCCCCAAATTTAAGCCCAGGTCTCTCTCTCAATACTATATCCCTCCTCTGGCCCATAAAGCCTCCAAGAGCAGTCAGCATTCCACCGATCTGGAAGGGTGTCAAGTCTATGAGCCGTCGGCCTGACCAAATCCTCACTTATGTCACTGTCCTGCCCTCTGCTTTGTAATTTAATTAGAAATAAAGCCTTTCCTCATAGTTCTGGCCTCCTCAACTGCCCTCTCACTCTTGGATGCAGCCAGTCAACTTCCTCCCTCACCTGTGGGCTCAGGACCCCAACCTGGAACAGTTGCAGCCCCATCCGCATGTCCCTCCTGAGGTGATGCCTGTATCACTCTATTTCACTTACCTTCTGGGGGCAGCTATCCTTCCTGGATTGTGGACTTCTTTTTGCTCTGCCCTCTGCCTGCCCTTAGCCCACCTGGTTTTCTGCCTTACTCCAGCCCAGATCTCCAGGAACTCCAGACCAGACCTCCGGGAACTCCAGCCTTGCCCTCCAAGAAGTACAATCCACCACATGGCCTGTCCTATGTTTCCCGTGCTCTGCATGGTCCCCACAGCCATGCCTTATTTCCTGGTGACCCAAGCTCTGGTCTGACCCATGGCCTTGAGTGTGACTCCCAGAAAGACCTAGATCCCTGCTGCCTCAATTTAGTACTAACATGACACATGAAATTGTTGAGTTGGAAGGTTTACAGGAAGTGGGTAATGTGTATGGAAAGAGATGGAGCCCTCCCGGCCATAGCAGCAGTTAGCTCTCAAGAGCCCCTAAACCGAAAGGACTCAAAGGCTCTAATTATCAAAGAGATTAAGACTCAGACCTAGAGACACAGGGACAGACAAAGATCAAAAGAAAGGGAGCAAAAGCCAAAAGAGAGGCCAAGTGTTGTTGAAACTTGGCATCTTCAACACATTTGTTCTTATTTCACGCTCTTCTACAAAAACGCTTCATTCGCAGCCACTAATAGGATCTCAAAGAAAGTGATAAGGAAATTATAGGTCTACAGGAAAAAAAGTCACAGTGCACAGTTCCAGAGAAATGGAAATTTGGACAGAGGCATTCACTACAAAGAACTTGCAAGAGGCTGGCTTCCCAGGAGTCCCTGACACTGGTGGACAGACATGGGTTTCAAATCCCAGTGTCATCATCTCTGCCACGTGTGGCTTTAGAAATGTGTCTTAACCTCTGCAAGGTTTCATTTCATCACACGTAAAATGATGACAGTAACACCTATCTCACAGATTATTGAGGCTTAAATGAGTTAATACAGGACAAATACCCAGAACTGCGGCAAGGTATGGAGACATTTTTGGCAGGGGTGGAGAGAGGCACACTGCTAGCATCAGTGGGTGGAAGCCAGAAGCCAGGGATGCCGGTAACACTGGTAACCATCCCACAATGAACAGGAAGCCTCTGCAACAAGGAGCGAACCAGTCCAAGATGTCAATAGTGCTAAGGCTGAGAAACTTTTCAAAGCCCAGAGTAGGGATCAGCAAGCATTACTTCTTTCCTCCGCCTCTGCCCACTCCTTTTTCTGGAAAGCGCATCTCATCAAGTAAGGAACCGGGGATCTCCTTTTCTTACTTTTTCCATAGAAATGGAGAAGGTAAGGTGCTGAGCACAGTGCCCAGTTCTTCTCTGTCTGCTCATCCCATAGAGATGTGCCTAGACGTCAGCCAGGCACACAGTAGGGATGCACAAAATACAGATTTATTAGCTGAATAGCACAGAGGTCTCTGTGCAACACCAACCGCAGCCTGGAAACTGGACAGAAAAGCAGCTCCAAGGAGGCTGAACTCAGAGACAAAGGCTCGGTCTGGGCAGCACCTCTGAAAGGACGTGTCTCCCATTACCACTCACAAAGACAAAAAAAAAAGACTGTCCAGTTGGGCCCAGACCACCCTATTTCTTCCAGACTTGATAACAATTCTGTATTCAGAAGGTAGAAGTCAGAATTCATTCCTTGACTCAATTATTCAAGAAACATTGGTCTTGTACTCTGGTATGCACAGCACTCTGACAGTCTATGTTAGAAAAAATTCAGTGTTATTATTTTTCCAGCCCTGAACTATTTAACCAAGACATCGATGAGAATGAATAAGTAACCAAGGGAAGGAGATGTTTCAATCTCACAGAATCTTGAATCTGACCAGCCTCATGTTAAATGGTGAAAATATCCACTTGGTAAAGTGGCAAAAGCTAATATGACTCTATTATTCACTCTTTCTTTATTAAGACATCAGAGATGATTCATTGAGTTTCTGAAGCACAGTATTCTTTAAAATGTTACTCTTTCATGAACAAACTATTCCAAGACACAATCTGCCTAAATTATATAATAATGAGTCTTCCACAGAGACAGCCCAAAGTGAAACCACTTATATCTCATTCCTAAATTTGAAAAGGCCTATTTATGCCTTGTCTGAGTATGTGAGATAACACAGGGAAAAGTGCCTTGAGACCCAGAGGCCTGGTACAAATGTTGGCCCCTGTTATCAGTATTAGCCATCATAATTTCCAAATTCTCAGGGGGCAGAAAAGTTGTGTTTCTAAACCCTGGACTCCAAGTTGCTAAGATGCCTGTCTTTTTTCCACTTACTGACTCTCTAGTCTGGGGAGGGTAGAGGCAAATGAAGCCCAAGAAGGCCTAAGATCTTGATCTTGCTCCCTTGCCCACACTGCCTTGCTGCCCCCGTATGCTGTAGGTCCTCATCAGATCCTCTGTAGAGGTCTTGAGGCTCTCAGCTGGAAAGAGCCAAGAAGAGGCTCTCGTGTTGCCAAATGCCTGTCTGGCCCAAAGCAGGAAGTCTGCAAGAACACACCCACAGTTCTTCATGTAGGGCCTGTCTAAGGATAAAGTGCTTTCCCCCTGAGCTTAGCCCAGCAGCTCATAAAGCTAGACTCAGACTGCATAAATAAGGTATCTCTCTAAGGTGAGGTGAGGCTTGCAGGATTTATGTGCTCTGAGGCCCGTTGCAAACAAGCATAAACTAGCAGTACCTGACTCTCCTGTCTCCTGTGAACTGTCTGCCTTGGATCCAAAGGCTAAGGTAAAAGGCCCCTGTGTTTGCCTGGGGTGTTCCTCGGCCATCCCATTGGGTGAGCAGATGGGCAGGCAGGAGCATGTGTGGGCTTTGAGAGGCCCAGGTCCGTGAGCCGCTCTGGTGAAGGACTGCTTGGGAGCACAGACAGGAAACCTCTGACATGCTCTCCTGGCCTCTAAGTAAAGGAAAACAGGTAGAGAGAGCCAGGAAAGGAACGAGGAAGGAGTCATTTATAGGAACAGCCTGAGCACAGAAACCAGATGTGGGCTGGTGTCCACAGCAGGGACGGCCACAGCATAATTCATCCATTGTGATTGTGTTTATGTGTCTGTTTTTAAGGTTAATCATGTGTTTATCTGATTGAGACCTCCTTCTCTGATCGCATCTGTTAGCACATGAACAGGATGCTTGGTGTGAAATACAAACATCCTCATTCGGCAGACGCAGAGTTTGCTAAATTATCCTTCCAGCTGCAGATAAGTTGTGACATTTGTAATAAGTTGCCAGTCATGAGGGCCACAACTTATCTTCAGAGAAATTCACGGCTGAATTTCTTAACAGGTTCAGTCCTTAATTCTCTCTGAAAGAAGTGTACTTTCCAGCCCAAGAGGCAAAGCATTTGAGATGGAAGCATAGCCACGCACTCTTGAGATTTTGGTCTAATCCATGAACACCATGTTGGCTCTGGTTAAAATGTATGCAATATACAGGCCAGGCGAACACAGAGAGAAGAGGGGAACCTGGTCCTCACATACTGACAGCCTCACCTCTGTCTTTAGGAGAGAAGCAAACAGGCTGGTCTTCCCAGCAGCCACCCCTAAGGAAGTAGATGGATTCTAAAACTGTAGAAAGCCAGGACTGTGCCCAGACATTGAAAGTATCTGAGATGCTTCAGGACAAAGAGTGAGGCTTTGGAGTAAGAGAAGCCAAATTTCAAATGTCAGTTTGTCCCACTTATTAGCTGAGTTGCCTTGGATAACTTAGTTTCACCTCTCTGAGCCTCGGTTTCTTTTAGGTGAAGTTGGGCTGCTAGGAAGCCAGGGGAGGACATACATGAAGGACCTGGTTGGCACTGGAGTTGCTTGATAAAGAATAGCTATTGCTATCAGCATTGTCAAAATGAATCCAATCAGGTGCTCACCTCTGTTGTGATTTCCAGTCAAACTTCTACTTGAAGCCTTGCACTGATGCTACTGGCTGTAGGCTTTCATCTAGCCCATCATTTCACGAAGATGTGGTTATCAACCTGCTCAGACCAGGCCCTGTGCCAGGCACCATGGGTTCAGCAACCAATAAAATAAAGCTGCTGCCCCCAACCCAAAAGCTGAGTTCATCTGTGGGTAATTTTGACAGTTAGAAAGGATTTCCTAATTTTAAACCAAAACTATTATAATGCAACAGTATTCCCTGTGGGTGGGGAGGACTATGAGAAAGCTTCACTACCTTCTACAATGTTCCAACTTCTTTCAAGGCATCATCTTCTTTCCTCTCTTTGTTGATGTCTGATGTACATACAGAAAAGCGCACCTAACATAGCCTGATGAACCTTCACACGCTGAGCACCTCCATATAACCATCACCCAGACCAGGATCATCACCAGCACCCCAGAAACTCACAGCCCTGCCTGCCACCACCACCCCAAGGGTAACTGCAGTGCCATTCTCGTGGCACACATTCATTTGCCTGTTTTCCTATTTTGACATTATCTTTAAAAAAAATCATTTGTATTGGCCAGATGATTAAGAAAATCATCCTCTATCTCCTGGCCTGTTTTCATATACACTGGGAATATAAAGGCAAATGATAAAAAGGTTTCCTTTTATATCATGAAGTTCTCGTCTTTACATAGTTTTCTTTTCTGAAGGCTGGGGCGTGTGGTCCCACCGCCCGCAAATAGTAGGTGCTCAGTAAGTGTATGTGTTGAGCAAATGAATGATGACATCAGCCCCTCAACGGTCACCATACACCTGAGCAAAAGGAAGCTTAGAGCCAACAGGGGCAGGGCAGGGAGTATTGTGATGAGGCCTTAGGAAAAACTACAGACCAGTGGCCTCTTTTCTAGGCTATTCTGCCCATCTGAACTAGACAGCCTTGGACCCAATCCCAATTCACCGAAGTTCTGTTGAGTACCAGGCATTTCTGATTCACCTTCAAACATCTTTACATTTTCCTTATTAAAAAGAAAAAGGAAAATGATCATAAATAAACCAGGTCATCAAACATTTAATGAAAGCCTACATTAAGATAGGGAAGAGGCAATTTACCAAGTACCAATTATGTACCAGGCATTCTGCTTGTCTTTGATGACTCAGAAATGAATCAGGCACCCTTGATGCCCACAGGTAGCTTCCAGGCTGAAGGAAGATACAGGCATATGAACAACGGCAATATTAAAGCACGCTATAATCCAGATATACACCATGTATCACGGGAACATATATAAAGGAGCAAAGTCTATAAGAAATGCTCCATTGAGGAGATGACATTTAAAGATGGCTTGAAGAAAGTGGGGTTCTTCACTAGATCAACACAGGGAAAGGACACTACAGGTTGAATAAAGAACACAAGTAACAGTAGGGCTGATATTTAGTAATACAGACCACTAAGGGCAAACTGGTTGCTTATAGCCAGTGTCTGCTGCGATTAGTCATAGGCTGCTTGTGAGATATCATGAATATCAAGCCTAAGTAAAAACAGAAAGAGAGGAAAGAGCAGGTCATGCCAAGGACATCGAATCTCTGCTAGAGATGTCACATACGTGTCAGGCATGCCAATATTCTATGCCCACTCTTATACCCATATCAGACATTGGTAATAAATCATAGCACTCCTACCTGATTCACCCAGAAGCAACTTCATCATCCTGCTCCACAAAGAGCTGTAGGCAACACTACAAGTAATTGGAGCTGGCACTATCCTGGGTTGCATATTACGGCTTCCACTGCCTCACCACCTCCTCCCTCATAAATGCCATAGAGTCTGACTTCAGTCCCCAACACTACACTGAAACTGTTTTCTCTAAAATTTCCATTACCTTCCTCCTCACCATATTACACTGAAGAGTATTCCTGTCTTGGGCTCAGGCTCCCTGGAGGAGGGCTGACCATGCATCAACTGGCACTATTGATTTCTGTCATTGCTATCTTCTGGTAGAAAGTGGGGCATTTGTCTTATATTAATTAAAAATGAACTAGGAGAAAGAATTGTGTTGTTAAAAAAGTGAAGGCATGTGAAGAAACTCTCAAGATGACATTACTTCCAGATATCAGATGGACAAAATGTTTAGTCGGTGGGCAAGAAAATGCTTAGAAGACCCGTGGCTGGCCAGGCTGGTACACTGGCAGGGATGCCCTGGTGTCCTTAGAGACTTCTAGCTACAGAGAACGGTGGATAGTGGGTCACCAAAATGGCTTGCTGGTCCTCTCTCAGGCAATCAGACAATCCTTCATCCCTTCCCAGACCATACTTTTGCTTCTACATCTTCCACAGTAGGAAGATGGAACAAGGCAAAAAGCAGGGCAAAACCCCTCAGGGATGCTTCCAATGCAAAGGATACCTCCGAGAAAGCCTCTCCTTGGCAGAGGCTGTTCCCATATACCGAACACCTGAAAACATGGACAAACAGAGGTAAAAGAGACCTGTGACTCAGGGCTGCCTTGGCATCGTTACTTAGGACCATGACAGGGACACTAGTAGTTGATGGATAATGAGTGAGCAGACCAATCAATTTTTCAGTATTGAGAATTTCTACCTATCTAGGTCTCTCATTCACTCAAAACAAAAGGTAACATTTATTAAAGACTACTTTATACCAGGAATATTTAATTCTCATAAAAACCCACCAAAGAAAACACATTTCCCCCATCTTATAAATGAGGAAGCTAAGGCTCAGGGAAAAACCGTAGACTGAATTAGTCTCCCAACTGCCAGCCCCAATGCTCTTCCCTTTTTAATTTTTCTTCTTTTCCTCCTTTACTTCCTCTGCTTCAACTTCTTCCTCCTGCCCCCACTTTTTAGTTCTTATATTTATCCAAGCTTTATATGGACAAAGATTAAAGGGTCAGTTACTTTTACAAACGTTGTGAAAAGTATTCTTCCTCTAGGAGTATTCGGCTGTACCCATAGCTCCCAACATATCCCATTCTCCTGAGGCAACTGCTTTGAACTCTTCTCGCTTTTTCTTTTAGTTTTTACTGCCTATTTCTATATAACATACTTATATTACTTCTTCCGATTTTTTTCACTTTAAAGTATCTATTGATTTACCTAATAGAAGATAAAAGTTTAACTTTCATAACCATATACTGCCTCCCCTCCTCATTCATCTCCAGCTGTGCATTTCTTTTTTTTTTTTTAAATTTTATTTTATTAGTTTCAAGTATACAGTACATTGGTTAGACATTTATATAGTTTATAAGACGAACCCCCTAATTGCTACTTCTCTCCTCTGGCTCTCCACCTAGCTATTACATGAATGCTAACTGCATTCCCTATACCGTGCTCCCCATCCACATGACCATCTTAGTGACTTTATTTCATATCCACACTTAATAGTTTAGGTGGGTATAGAATTCCAAGTTGGAAACCATTTTCCCTCAGAACGGTAAAGGCATTGTTCTATCTTCTCCTAGTTTTCAATGTTGCTTTTGAGTAATCTGAGGCCCTTATGATTCTTATTCTTTTGTCTTTTCTGTATGGGAGCTTATAGGAACTTCACTTTGTTCACAGTATTTTGAAAATTCACCTTCATATACCTTGATGTGGGTTCATTTTTATTCATTATGAGAAGCACGCAGTGAGCCCTTTCAACTCTGACATGCGCTTCAGTTATGGGAAATTTTCTTGAGTTATTCTTTTGTCAATTTTTCTCCCTTCTTGTCTGTCTCTTCTTTCTGTCTGGAGCACCTATGGATACTGGATACTGGACCTCTAGGTCTGATGCTTTATTTACTGCCTTTTCTCTTACTTTCCATCAGTTTGTCTTCTATCTTATCTCTACTTTCTAAATGATAACCTCAATTTTAGCTTCCAACAACTTCACCATTTCATTTTTGCTAACATAGTGTTAATTCCCAAGAGCTCTGACTGTGATCTAGCTTCTTAAAAAGCATCTTCTTCATGAGTGCAATTTCTACTCTTATTTCTCTGAGGATATTTAACAATTTAAAAAATTCTATTTCCCTGAATTGTCTGTTTGCTTTAAGTTGTTTTTTCTCTTTGGTTTTATATCTCTATCTTAAGTATTATTTTTTGCCATTATTTTGGATGTCTGGTGATTCTCGACCATCTCTTATTTAAGGTTGGAGGACTCAAACAGTCATTGGAAACTCTATGTGGAAGGGCTTTGTGACTATGAGTCTCACAGTAGAGTAATCTGGCTGGGCCATTTTTAGGGAAAATACCCATTGTCAATATCTTGGTGTTTTGTTTTTGTTGTTGTTGTTTATTTGTTTGTTTGTTCTTTTGAAAGGCTGATCAGGTTCCCCAGAGAAAAATCTTCTTATCACCTGACTAGAGTGTAAAAATCTGGCTATCCCTGTTCTAGAAACCAAGTGGAGGACAGTGTCTGGGGAGGTTTCCATATTCAGTGTGAGATAGCCTTCCACTTAATCCTGCTGTTTTTGGTATGGCACCCCACTTTGTGCTAGATATCCCTCAGCCCAAGACCTCTTTTTCACTCTCCTAAAAGAATAACTCTCCAGTCTCCTGTCAAAGTTGGTGGTGGGGGGCGGCATTTATCTACCTGACTCCATGGAGTAAAAGAGGAGACTGGACGGTCCAACTACTTCTCAAATGGACCTTTAACCAATCCTCCTGGTTCCAGCCCTGATCATAGCCACACTTTCATCAGCAACTGCTAATAATGCAGGTATACAATAAGCAGAGATTACAAGGATACTTCTAGAATAGTGTCTGTTGGGAAGAGGGTAGGAATGAGATCATGATGGGAATGATGAAAGAGTAGTAAAGATGTGTTTGAGATACTTCAGGTTCCAAGGAGGGGTTCAGCATTTATAGCCAAGTGAGAGTTTTGGAGGACAAGACTGCGATCCAGGAGAACAGATTTGGGGTTTGAACTGTTGTACATTAATCAGGACAAATCTAACTTCCATACCCAGATCCTATTTATTATCTGCTAGTATCAAGGAGATAACCACTTCAAGGGCTGCCCCCAAATGTGTCCTCTATCTGCTGTTACTGCCTAAACTTCCTTTAATGAGAGAAAAAGCCTTCCCATCCCACTCCGAGATCAACAGTATATATGCCAGTTTCCCTAGGATACTCTGGGGTCACCAAAGTTTGAAAAGAGCATGGACTTTACCATTAGACTGGCAGGGTTTAAATCCTGATTTTGCATTTGTCTCTAACTATGTGACCATGGCAAATTACTTAGCCTCTTTGATACTTGCTTGTTTTTGTTTTTTGTTTTTTTTTACAAGTTTTTATACTTGTAAAATGTAAAGAACAACATTCACCTCATAGAATTTTTCTGAGAATTATATATATAATTGTTAAGCACCTACTATAGTATCTGGCATGGAATAAATAGTTAATAGCAATAAAACTAGTAGTAACTAACAGCAGAGTAATAATAAGTAATGATTCTATTGTTGACACATACAAAAAAAAAAAACAAAAACAATAAACCATCCTCCTAATTCTACTAGTTCCTCTATGTGCTAGACTTTGAATTTCTATCTGCCCCACAACACTGTGGGCAGAAGAACCATGTCCTATCCAGCAGCTACTCTCATCTCCTAGTGTTAACTGTGGGCACAACGTTACCCAGAACTGCAGTTTTTCTAAAAGTGTTCTTTGGTTTTAAATAAAAATCTTAATTGAATTTCAGTTCACAGAATTGATAAGGTAAATTACTGATACATTTTCTAGATTATGGAGCCTTAGACTTTAGAGAATATTGAAATTGTTGATCAGTGACACCTATTGGCAAATGATGGCATAGCAGCCAAGCTCTCTTAGACACTGTGAAGAGGGGACCAATGACAGATAATGTTCCAAAGGCTGGACATTATTAGATATTAGAGGCACCCAACCATGGCAGAACGATTATCTTAACAAGAGTAAAGTGAAGAAAACACTAAGGGAAGCAAAGCATGAAATCGAGAAAATTTCTACAGAGCCCTGAACTTGTACAAACACACCTGGAATAGCAGTTCATGCAAAACCCTTTTCTTAGCAAACGTTTTCACTTCAATCGATTAGAGATTATTCTTCATTTCTGCAATGGAAATAAATGAGAAAATAGGATTAACTACCATAATTCACTTTGCAATAAGCATAGCCCATATCTCTTTAATTAAGCAAGGGGTATGTACATGTGGTTCAGGGTAGCTTTACAACACAATAAAGTTTACTTCGTGACAATTTGAGATCACAATTCTAAGCTATATTGCCACACAAGGGGTTGCTTTGTTTTAAGGTTGTAATTCAAAAAATTTCAAATCCATGGAAAATTTAAGAGTAACACAATGAACGTCTGTATAGCCTCCACCTAGGTGCATCAGTTTTTAACCTCTTACCACATCTGGGCGTGCCTGCGTGTGCTCTCTTGCATTCGCTCTCCCTTTCTCTCTCTCTCTCCCTCTGACACTGTACCTCTAAATATATCCTCAAGTATCACCTCAGTACCAGGCACCCTTGTAATTCATATAATACCACTATCATACCCAAGAAATTTAACATTAATAAAATAAACTGTTATCTACTATATACTCCATATTCAAATTTTTCCAATTTCTTCTGATATTGTCCTTTATAGCTCTTCATTCATTTTTCCAATTCATGATCCAATCATTGCATTTGGCTGTCACATCTTTTCAGTCTCCTTTAATCTAGAACAGTCCCTCTGCACACAAATACCTTTATTTTTTCTTTCAAAGCATTAACAGTTTTAGAGTCTATGCAATTTCATTTGAAGAACATCTTACAATGGGAATGTGTCTGACTAATTTCTCTTTATTATATTCAGGTCAAAGATTTTTGGCAAGAATACCATATAAGTGATATTGTGTCCTTCCCACTGCACTCCATCAAAAGCCACATTTGTCCCATTATTGGTAATGCTAAGTGTGATCACTTGATTAAGGTGGTTTCTGCCATATTTCTTCATTGTAAAATTACTTTGTTCTTTTGTACTTAATAAGTAATGTGTGGGGTGTACTTTGAGGCTGTGAGAATATCTTCTCTCCCAAATCGTTGTTGTTTTTTAATCACTGCAATTATTGTGATTCCCTCCCCAACAGAATTGAATAGTAATCATAGGACAGAGGCATGGTCTTCATTCACTTCGCTATCTCTATGCATCCCATTTGGCACTGGTTAATGATAATGAAGCCGTTGGCACTTTTTTCCCTATAAATGCACTTACAAGATAGAACTTCATTTAAAAAATGCATTACACCAAAGCACACTGAAAGCAATTACCAATACTCAATTACTCTGGCATCACTTCATCACTGTGGATACTCTTAACTGCAATACAAGGGTGGTTTTGAATATCCTGAAGGTGAAAACTGGTTTACAATAGCAGAGGCTCAGAACCCTTCGGTGAATCTCAAGAACCACTTAATGCAATACGAACTCCTTATCCTGGCATTCAAGGCCTCGTAGGATCTGGCTGCACCATGTATCTCTTCTCCCATGACTCCCTTTCAAAATCCCACCAAATTAAGCTTTCTTCTTCTTCTCATATAACCCCCATGCTTTTCCTTTGCTCATTCCAATTCCTTTGAACACCCTTATCTCCACCATAGAATTTAAAAACCTTAATTAGCTTCGAAGGCCAAGGCCAATTGTTTGCTCTTCCACAAGCATTTGTTGAAAAAGTAACCTTCCCTTGTCTGAGTTCTCTTAGTCTGTGACATTTAGGGTACCCGTTACATGTTACTGTTTTGTGTGTGTCTTATCTCCCCATAAAGCTGCAATCGGGACTGGATATCTGAACACATAATGGGCATGCGTTCAGGACATCAACAGAGTTCGAGCACCAAAATATATTTGAAAGAATTTTATATCTAAAAAAAACTTTTTAAGCATTTAATAGTCATGAAAAAAATAGAATTGACTGGTATTCCTCATAAATATTTATCATTTAATATATTTTTATTTTGAATTACATATGGGGGAGAGGGGAAGGGAGTATTATAATTCTTAGGATTCTATGTATCTTAATCTACCCCGGCTGAAAACTCCGAGAACAGAATTCATGTTATTTCTTCCCTAGCTCTCGGCCCACCACAATGTGTTATGCGTGGTAACTGCTTAGTAAGTAGCTACTGAACAACCGAGAGAAAATCAGGAGTTACACCAATTGTTTTTGCTTCCATTCTGTTGCCCTACCATCCTTGGCACATCTTATCAGAAGTAAGAGGCCTAGGCCCTCTGTGGCCAACTACTGTCAGAGAGCAAAACACTAGCCATGGACCTGGACCTTCAGCCACATGCTTGCATATTTGAATTCAAGACCTTTGCTGGCCTGTGGTCAACACCTGGGCTGCTCCATTCTCTGTGAAAAGCGAAATATCCTATTCATGATGACAGCTGGAGGGCAATCTCACTTCTTTGGCTATGTGTGGGGCCACCCCAGCACCACTCAGAAGATACTGTCACATAAAACAGAGCCTGGATGTTCATGTCCTCTGGATAGCCTCCTGAGGGCAGGGCCTACAAGCACACCGTATGGGTTCTTGGTTACAGCATCTGAACCCTCCAGAGCCCTCACCATGGCTCTGTGAATACCAATCAAGTGCTTAGCCTGTACCCATCATGGCATGGGAAGTTCAACGGATCTAGCTCCTGACCCAAAAGAATATTACGACTGAGTTATAGAGACAATACTGATGTATCTAAAGCACCTGAAAACAAACAAGGCACTGGAAATTCCCACACTAGAAAAATCACCTTTAGTGACAGCCAGCCTTTTACCCAGCACTAAAGTTCACAAAGTACTTTGACATCAATTGTCTTCATATGCTCTTCCAGAAGCCTAATGAGATGGGCAGGTTAAGAAGCATTAAATATAAAATGGTAATAAAAGCTCCCTATTCTGTGACTCCTCTTTGATGAAGTCTCTCCATGTTCCTACCTCTATTCACTCATTTTGCAAAACTTCCAGGAGCATAACTAATCATCAGGCCTTATACCAGCCAGGAACTGGGGAGAAAGAAAGTCCCTTGAGCATTAACTATGTGGAAGGCATGTATCCATTTAGTGATTCATTTAGGGATGCAATTTCTGGATCTGACTCTGGGCTCAGTGAAGAAATACAGAAACGAAAGTGCCTGCTCATTAGGAGTTCTCCAGCTATTGTCTATTTTTCATATTATCTAGCAGGATCTGTTGGCCCATCTGTCTCTTCTAGGCTGTGATCTTTTTTCAGAAAAGGGGCATTTCTGTGGCCTCAGGGCAAATCTCAGAGCTGAGCACATTGCAACTAATTTCATTTAGACAGGTTTCTATGACAGTGGACAGTCTCAGAGCCCAGCCCTGCACATGTGCCCACTGAGCTCCATCCTCAGGTGAAGAGTCATCCTTCAGGCTGCAGGTCATCCTGCCCCAAGCGACGGTCTGCAGCCTCCCAACACCCGCCACCGCTCTATAGGTGAACCAGGTGTTTGGGGAAGCCTGCTTCTGTACAGTTCCTACAGACTGAGCTAGCACCCTTTCTTCTTGGGTGGGTATGCAGCTGGCATCGCCTTCCACTTGACCCCTGCCAGAGGCACAGGGTCAGCCAGGTGATACAGAGAAGAGACAGGCTACAGCTGAGGGCCTGCTCTCCTGGGAATTCTGAAAACAGGCTGCCCTCCTCTTGGACGAAATGAAGTTTCCTGCTGGGAGTAGTGGCATCAAAGTGTCCATGGATGGCATTCGGGAGCCGAATCCCGAAATCTCGAAAGCCAGGAAATGTGCTAAAAACTGTGGGGACCAGCTGTCCAGTGTTATGTGGGAGCGTTCCTCAACGCTACCCCTGCCACCAGGCCTCAAACCTCACAAACTAGTCTGCACAAAGTTCCATCCAGAGGTTCCTTTGTCCTTCACAGCCACCACTGAAGCACAACTGAGCCAGTCCCCTGCAGTGGACAGAGTAGAACCCCACACATGTGATCCTCAGAGCAGGCCCTCCCTAACCCTGGGGAGACATTGCTGGGCCCCTAGTTATGCAAATGAAGGGGTCCTTCTCCTCTTCTGGGTCACCTGGAATACCTGAGAAAAGGTTTGGACAATCTCCTCAGAAAATGCATACGCACACATATATATGTATACACACATATACACACATCCCCCACATACGTATACATATGCATAAATACACATACACATACGTATGCATCTATGTACATAGAATTATTCCCATAATTTTTGCATGTTCACAGATTTCCTAAGGCCCATCCACGAATTCCAGGTTAAGAACCTTGTTTTAAAACCTTCCCAAGAACCTAGCAACCCTGGGTTCTTAGCAACCTTCCTCATTAAAGTCACCACAGAAGAAGTCAATTTTTCAATCTAAAACCTCCTGACCCCATAGGATCAGGGTAAGCCCCATCTCTGGGGCAGGAGTGAAGGGTTAATCCAGCCCTAGGTCCAAGTGGCATGTGACCTGACGCACAGTGTACAGGACAGTCTGTCTTGTGTTCGGGGACCCTTGACCCCCATCTCACAGCTGTCAGACTCCGCTGACCCAGATCTGCCAGCGGGACAGTGTGTTTTTCTTTGTGGGAGTAGTTCATGGCTCTTTGTCATTCACAGGACTTCTCT
Source organism: Pteropus medius (assembly GCF_902729225.1). NCBI lineage: Eukaryota > Metazoa > Chordata > Mammalia > Chiroptera > Pteropodidae > Pteropus > Pteropus medius. The sequence goes on from NW_024342470.1 coordinate 3,583,432, forward strand.
CTGGTATTCAATTAGAGATGGATGGAAGCATTCAGGGTTGTAGAAATTCCTCATTTCAAGTGGGACAAGGAATTTGGGATGAGAGAGGTGCAGTGGGGTCTGTGTGAGGGCATGCACGAGTAAACACACACACGCAAACGTGGGTTCTTTCTGTGCAGTTTGGTGATAGCAAATTAGCCATTTCTTCGGGTAACTCAGTCCAGCTCAGACCTCATGCCATATAATTAAAGTGAGATTCTTCATCCCAATCGGCACTCTGTGTAGAGACTATGTCTAGAAGGTGCTGTGGAAGGTTTGGCATCCCCTGAGGCCTGGGCTCATTATGTGCCTTAAGCCAGTAGTGTTATTGTGCTTGGCTACCCTCTTAGCCCATCTGTCAAAGCAACCAGGACACGGGGTGCTGTCTAGAAAGAGAGTGCCTCTCAACAAAGTCCCTGAATAAAGCTAATCCCTTACATCAGGAGGTTCCTATGGGTGTATGTGTGTGTCTATGTGTGTGGTATGTGGATATGTATGTCTGTGTGCTGTTGTGTGTGTGTGTGTGTGTGTGTGCATGTATGCCTCTGCTTACCACATCCAAGGTATGAACACAGAAAAAGCTATGGATAGTAAGTGTTAATGGAACTTCATGCAGATTTCCCAATAGACAGACCCCAGAGCAATAGGCACCCTTCCCCTCTGGACCATAGAAATACACCAGAGAAGGAAAAGACAGCTTGGCAGAGGGAAGGGCTCTTATCCAGAATTCCTGGTCCCACTTTGAAATCACAGACACTTGGACCCAGGTTCAGGTCCAGATTCCAATGCTTACTCCCTAGGGAAGGCACTTCGTGTCTCTAAACCTCAATTTCCTCTTCTGTAATATGGGAATCAGAATCCCCTTCATGGGTTTGGGAGGAATAGCTACAAGGACTGACTACAAGGAATTAGCACCATGCTTGGCACATCACAGATTTAAATACCCCTTGGTTGCTGGCCCTTGCTCCCTTCTAAGCAACTCCTGATGAAATCATCTGAGTAAAAAAAATCTGACTCCGGCTTTTTAAACTCTCCATTGTCCAGAGTCTGCCTCTTTCAAAGATTCGGGTTGTGGCCCCATATCCTACAAGAGGCCAGTGAGCGGCACATGTCAAAGAAGACTTGGGTGATGAAACTGATAACACGCAGTCCCCCATAATGTAAAGCCTGCCACCCCCCTCTGCATTACCAGTACACTCTGTCTTCCCTGCCAAGCCTCCAGCTCTTGCTTCTCAAATAATCTAATGTTTTGTTCAAGACAAGGGACAAGAGGGTTTTACAGAATGGGAACTCAGTTTATTTCCTGAGACATTAACATAGGTCACAGTAAAACAGTTTATATTTCCAATGACATTTCTTCTGAGACTGCTCACAGGAAACACAATTTATGTTTTGTAGAGCTTTAAAGGTTGTTGTTCCTTTGTTGTAAGTTAGGCCGAATTGTGTTTCTAGGTACTCACAGGGTCCCATTTGACCGATTCTAGCAGGACTTACAGAATGAAAGTATCAAGCTTGAATGGGTCAAAGATGGAAAATAGGGCCAGTGGGCAGCTTACACCCTGAGTGCTGGCCCCAGTATGGGCTTAGGTAGGGCCACTGAGTGTGAAGGGGCCTCTCCCTGTGAGATCCCTTGTGATCGTAGAGGCGGGATCAAAACAGGAAAGAGAGTTGTCAAAAACACCCTCACTTAAAGAGAATCTTGGACCCAAATCCACTCAGTGATCCCCACATGAGGAAACTGATGCTCAGAGACCTCAAGTCGCTTATCTAAGGTTACTCCGGGAGTAAGTGTCGGAGCCTGGTTTGAACCAGGGTTAGGTTTCTGGAACTCCAGAGCTCACACTTGCAGTTGTCTGCCCCAGGCTGACCCTTGAAGGGAATCGCCTCTGACTTGCAGACTAAGGCTCCCCATATGGAACGGCAGCATCCTGAAACCATCTCCTTGGAAGGAGCTTCCCTGAGCACTGCTTTTGCAGTGACAATGGATGGCAGATCTTCATAGTGGCCCAAGAGTCACCAATCCTGGCATTTCTGAGTGTGGATAAAAAGAACAATCACACTGAGAATCTGTTTTCTAGATGTGAAATTTCGTATTTCCCACTACTTATCACTAATTTGGTCCTATGTCCCCCTCCTACTCTTGCCATATAAATGGAAAAATCCAGGAAGCTATTGGAAGTTCTAACAGACTTCCCACACTGGGCCTGAACTCTGACCTGTCTCCCAGCTGCTCCCATCCTGGATGCCAGTAGGGGTCTGGAGGACACGGTAGAGGCTGACAGAACCGTGACAGCCAGGACTGAGTGGCCATAGAGGAAGGAACAACTGGACAAGGGCAGGCTGGAACCCAGAACCCAAGAGGACCCCAGGGGTGAGAGAAAGCCACGGTCTGGTTGCTCACGGTAAGGATAAGGGACCAGGAATCCAAAGGGAGGAGGCCTGAACCCAGAAAATAATTTAGCTGTGGGAAAAGGCAAAAGAGCTATAATGTATCGGGGGCCTCATGTGCACCAAGCACACGTTGTCTAATTAGAGGCATCACATAGTCGTAAGAGCCACATCTAGATCCAGATCCTGGGTTCAGGTTCTGAACCTACCACTTGCCAGCTGTGGGCAAGTCACTTCACCACTCCGTGGCTCAGGCGTCCCATCTGTATACTAAGAACATTAACGGCATCTTTCCCAGGATGTCACGAGGATAAAACAAGGTCATCCTTGCAAAATGCTTGGTATGTGCACGATAAGCATGAAGTAAATTTTAGCTATTAATATGAATCTTCACAGTAGTCCAACGAAGTTAGATTTTGTATTCTGCAGACAAATAAACTGAGTGCAGAAAGGTTGCGATATGCAAGGTCACATACCTGTAAGTTCCAGAGACAGTTTAGAATCCTGGTTTCTGCCTGCCCCCAAGTCTTTTGCTTTTTCCATAGGCGACCTACTCCTTAGATCCAATGAATAAAACCAACACAGCCCCTGCCCTCACAGACCTGACATTCTAGCTGGCAGAGAGACAAAAATATAAGCAAACAGAGAACATTTCAGATGGCAAAAAGTTTCACTGAGAAAATGAAGCAAGGTAAAGGAGATGGAAAGTGACAGGGACAGTGGGCTATTTGATAAAGGTGCTAAGGGGAAGGTTACTTTGACGAGATGATACCTGAGTAAAGACCTGAAGCAATGGAGGAAGGGAGGAAGCCACATGGGTATCAGGAAGGAAGAACCTTCCAGCTAGAGGGATCAGCAGGTGCAGAGACTCTGGGGGAGCAGAGCACTTGGAGTGATGGAAGAACAGCAAAAGGCCCAGTGGCTGGGGCACGGGAGTGAGGGTGAGAGTGGGAACAGAGCTGGCTCCCTCAGGTGGGAGAGAAGCACCATCAACAAGGTGCCCCAACAGAGCCAGAGGCCAGAGTTCCTTTCAAAGCCCAGAGGCCTGGCCAGGCGTGTCAATGTGGGGCCAAATACACAGAAGGGCTGCAGCTTCTGGGAGGAATGGCAACAGCGGCAGGTGCTCAGGGACTCAGGAACCAGAGCCACAGTCACCAGGAAGATAAGGTAGGGCGAGGTCCTAAAGAGCTGAGCAGTCCAGGAAAACAGTCCAGTGCAGTGGGCTGGGTCCCAAGTCTGAGCAGGAATGGCACTGAGAAAGATTCTCACTACAGCTTCCTTCCAGTGCCCACTCAGCCCCAGAATGGCCACAGAGCTGTTAAGTGAACCCAGTTGCAAGGGAAGAAAGTGTAGGGAAAGGGAGCCGAGCCCTTGAACTCAATGTAAATCACTGAAAAGCCGACGACGTCTTACATACTCTGAAAAGGGGAATTTCGGAGTATAGCCCCATCCCTGGACTGCTGGAGCAAAAGAGGCTGAGACTTAAATTCTTAGCTCTGCACTAAGTAGCCTTAGAAAAGTCACCTGACCCCTCCAAGTCTCCATTTCCTACCAGTAACAAGACCCACCATGCAGGGACGCGATGGGGTCTAGAAATGATTGAGCCTCAGGCACGCACATAGGGCACATAGTAGGCCCTCCATAAACAGTAGCTACCATTGTGGCATATAGATGTGGGAAGACATCAAGGCTATGGCTGATGTTGGCCGATAAAGCTACAACATGCCTAGACAAGGTCAGCTCTGTAAAACAGGCCACGTGGAAGTCACAGTGGTCTAGGGACAATCAGACAGCCTAAGTGAGACTTGGGATGTGGCCTCTACCCACCCAAACCCACTGGGGTTCCCAACCCTGTTAGCCCTACTGGATCCGTTCATTGCTATGTGAGAATGCTTTTTCCCTTCCTAGAAGAAATAAAAAACAGAAAGAAGAGTGTGTATAGGAATATATACAAACTCATATATGCAAACATATGGATTTATTTTAATCAGTAAAATGAGTATTTGTGGTATTATAGTTATCCTCAGATAACTAACAGCCAAATGGACCCTCACATACGGCTTTGGCATCCTGCTCTGGGCTGCATGGATCTGGCTTGTTCTAAAAAAATAAACAATCAGTCCCTTCTCTGTCTTCTTGTGAGGGCTGGCACCTGGATGAGGTTGGCAGTAACAGAGCTCCTGCTGTACCCTCAGTCTCAGTGGCCTGCCCCCATTAAGCCGTCCGGAGTCCCCTCTTCTCATCCTGTGATTCCTGCTCTCAGCCCTTGAGCTTCACAACCTACTCAGAAGAATGCTTGACTCTATTCTAACCAGGGTGAGAACACTGATTACGCTCCAAAAGGAGCTTCCTAAGAAAAAGAAACTGCATTTTCCCATTACTACCAGCTTCAGCTAAAGGGGTGATGCAATAATGGTAGGGTTCAAGGCATCTTGGAAGAAGCAGGTTTGTCCATGCCCTGTGCCTACTCTGGCCTGGTTAAATGACTCTGCTCTGAAGGGCTGTCTTCCTCTAGCAATCCCCAAGGGTGTCATCCTCCAACATGACGCCAGGCTCCAGGTTAACTCTGGGCTTGGTTGTATAAGGCCCTGCCTATCCCCAAGCTGGAACCCCTCTCAACAACCAGTCAGGAGCTCTTTCTCCACCTCTGCCCAGTACAGACGCCAATTGCATTTCATGGCTGAAAAAGCCAATGACGGGATAAGTAATGTTTGTTATCTAACTAAATTGTAGAGGAAATGATGTGTGAATGAGAAAATGCTAACACAACCGTGGAGCACTTCTGACAGCTTCAATTATGGTTTTGTTTAGTTAGGTACTTGTGCATTCTAATGAACTGTCTTATGGAATTATTAATTGGATCTGGGATTTCCAGGGTTTTCTACTGTCCTGAATCCTTCCTAATAGAGACAACGTGTCTTTGGGTGTCTTGATTACAAGGTTGGTTTTCCACTCAAAAATCCTGAGGCTAAAGCCCAGAATAAACTAGATCCTGGTATCCAAACTGAAACATGGAGAACAGCTCTTGGTCTTCCCACAAAGCTGAGGACACAGAGAAGCAACTTCTTTCAAACACAGAAACAGAGAATAAGACTGATTTAGGGGCACTGTGGTCTTTGGTTTTTCAATAGAAAAGGATTCCAGTTTGAGAAATAAGCATATCCAGTAGATCAATTGCCCAAGAGCTGAGTGTGAGTCATTCAGGACAGAGAAAGAGCCCTGGACCCATCGGCTATCTAAACACAGACTAGGAAAACCGGAAGAGGTCCCAGGCCCATGTCCCTCAGAACATCCTAGTGCCCGCTAGCCTGGCTTTGGCTATACCAGCATTGCTAGGCTTCTTCTGTCCCATTCCCTCTCTAAGGACATTGACGTAGCAGCTGAAAGATCCTGCTAGCTTCCCTGATGAAGCCAAACTCAGATCTTCTGCTACTGGCAATGAAGAGGATGCTCCACACAGAGAACAAAGAGGTTCCTGCCCAGTGCCGCCGCACACAACTGTGCAGATTGTACCCTGCATGTGGGCACCTGGGTATGGAGAGGAGGCTGCAATCCAGACCAGAATCTTGGGAAGACCTCGCCAAGCCAAGGGCCTATAGGGCTGAGTCAGCCCAGAGGGGTGTGTACCAGTCAGGGCCCCAGCAGGAAACTAGCCGAGAAAGTTTAACAAGGAACTATTTATAAAGGTGAGTGGGGCTGAAGGAAGTCAACAGCGATAGAAGCTGGGCTAGCATGAAGGGGAGTTTTACCACCTTGAAATTGATGGGTTAGGAGAAAGAGTCCTTGTAGGAAGCAGTAGGAGATGCGACTGTGGCGTGAGGGGACGAACATAGCCACTGCCAAAAGAGGCCCTGCCAGGTGGAGGCTTGGAGAGGAAACGCCCAGCTTCTCACCCTCAGGTACACTGGTGCTGCCCACTGGCCACACCCACCCGGGAGTCAGGAGCACAGAAGCCTGTTTGATACAGCCCACAGAGTTCAGCCTCCTGAGACCTAGAGCAGCAGCAAGAAAGGTGGAGATTACATGTAGAGGGACGAAGGGGACTCTCTCAGGCCAGAAAATCATTCTCTGATTCACACAGAGGGCTGTATGGGCCAAGCCTGATCTGCATCTTCTTTTCATTCCCCATCTTCCCCTTGGGAGACCTCTCACGGTTGGTCTCACCACATTCCATTCATTCGCCCATTTCCATGTGCCTCCATCGCATCCCTCCCTGTCCGTAGGAGAAACCACAGGAAGGAGGAACAGTAACCCATCTATTAAAGTACAATCAAGAAAATCTGGAGACTCAGTCTCCCTGGGACCATCTAGAGCCTGGGGACCCACTCACCTCTGCTCTCCTTCCTAAAAGCATCTAGAGTTTGTGGGTAAGATGGTCTCTGCCCACTTTGTAAGTGGTCCAGCTACCGTCCCCAGTACCTGCCAGCAGTAGGCTTTATATCCAAGGAGATAACATGGGACAGGTCTGCCAGGCAAGTACTAGACAAGAGCTGCCAAAAAAAGACATCCAAGAGCAAGGTGCAATAAGGATCGAGAAGCACACCGTCCTGTCCTTCCTCTCCACGTGGTGGGCCCCCTGGAAAGAGCCCCTGGGATTGTGTTCTTGGGTCATATTTTACTCCTATAGTGCTTACGACATGACCTGCAGGCATTGTTTGCTCTAAAGCCTTTACAAAGATTCTTCCATTTAATCCTCACTAGAACGCTATGAGGGAGATATAATTATCTTCTTCATTTTCCTGATGAAAAAACTGAGGCACAGAGGGGTTAAATAACCTGCTTCAGATCACACGAGGAGCGAATGGAAGAGCAAGATTCAAACTGAGGCAATCTGGCATCTAGGTTTGTTCTCTTAGCTGCTAAGCTAGTGGGAGTATATCCCCTCCCACCCCTGCCAGCCAGCCACCAAGGCAACCTAGATCAACGGCCCATCCCTCTCTGACCAGACATTTAAGGCAACCCTGAAAAGACCTCTTTGCTACTCTTTTGCCACCAGTCAGAAAACCTGAACAGTCTCACAGATGACCCCAGGGCCTCTTTGGCTTGAAAGGAGAAGTCTCAGGTTAGGTCCCAGGAGGCAAATCCTGAGATGGAGATGTGTGTGCAGGAGGGTCGTGAGCAAGAGCCCTCAAGATCCGTAGGTGGAGGAGAGGGAAGCAGGGCTGGGCAGAAGAACAAGCCAGGCTGCGATGCAGTCCCAATGGAAGCCTGAGCTGACCGTGAGGGGAGTTTTAGATATGGGGTGACCTCACAGAGCGGTCATGAGTTGGGGCAAAGGTGCACCACATTGGCAGTCATTTCATGTAGGACAGCCCAGGGAGGAGCCGTGACTGGGCCAAGGCAGCCCTCTCAGCCGCAGCACCCCCGAAGCAGCGGGGGCTTTCCACCAGCGGGATCCCAGCACATGAGGAAACCAGCCCATTGTTCCAGGAGTGGATCTGGGAAGCATATCAGGCATCCACACAGAAAGTAAGTCAGAGGCTGGCTGCCTGTCCACAGCCAAGGAGGGCTCTCCATGGCCTTGTGTCCTGGCTACCAGGACAAGGCTCTGGAGGCTTCAAGAATCCCATAACCCCTTACCCTAAACACAAGGCCCACTGCCCCGCTGGCTCACTTTTGTGCCCCATAATGGGTCCCACGCGGGCTGACACCTCCACTACTGAGCTAGAAGTTCTCTAAGAGCCTTAAAGATCACGACTGTTCGGATACTAACAGGGATAACAAACGAGCAAATATTTAAAAATTACAAGAAATATGGAAACTTGGAGAGAAAGTCTGTCCTGAGCTCTGACAACTTTCATATCCAGGTCCATTTGGTAGCCTCAGTCTACCCTCAGGCCACTGGTTGGACTCACTCTTCATCCCCTGGCTCTTTGGTCCACATCCATGGCTCCCTCACTGCCTTCAGGCTAACTTGCCATCCAGTTCTCAGGGACTCTACAGACCTCACCAGGAAGGCAAAAGAGATGCTCTGACAGGCCAAGGGGATTTCTTTTTTTTTCTTTTATGCCTACAGCACCTGGTCTTCCTAAGTGGTCTCCCATACAAGTACTAACTAGGCCCGACCCTGCTTAGTTTCCAAGATCAGACGAGATCAGACCCGTTCAGGGTGGCATGGCCGTAGACAACCAAGAGGATTTCCGATTGCATCTCAGATGAGCAGCTACTTTCGTGAGCTCCTACTTTACCCCTGAACTGTCCAGGCATAATTCACAATTAGAAAATGCCAGAAAAGGTTCCAGTGGACAGAATCCAAAGAATTATTCAAAGCCACCTTCCTCCTAAACATAATCTATACTACAATTACAGCGGCTTCTGACAGCAGCTTAAACGGAGGGAACTGAACTGGCTCAGACAAGCCCTCTGGGAGGACCAACCAGCACCACCTTGGCCAGGGAGGCCCAGATATTTTTCCATGGGATCCCAGGGCAGCCAGAGCCACCCAGGCGGCTGCACCTGCCTCTGCAGTATTGATATCCCTCCTGCACCATAAACCCTGTTATAGGAGGCCCAGGACCGGCTGGCCCGAGACACCACCATCAAGAATACTTTCTTAAGGTCCCAGAAAAGACAAGAACCAAAAAGTAGGGACACAGGTGGTTTAAAAGTAGGGAAAACCTTAGAGCCACATAAGCTACTGCTGGGGAGAGATGCTGCTCAATCCCTGATGTGAGAAGGGAGGCCCAGGCTTCCTATCTCACAGGAATCCTCCCTCTGAGGTGCTCCTCTCCCACCTCAGCTTGTCTTCATTCCAGAGGATAATCACCAGATCAGACATACATCATCCCTGTCCTGCAAACTTTATGCTCACTGCTGCACTGCCAAGAGAGGGCTGCCCTTCCCTGAAGCCCTCACAGCTGACCTGCATCCCTGCCATTCTTCCAATACAACTTCCAGGGGCCAATAAGGGCACATGGATGAGGACAAGGATGGAGCCAGGCTGGAGGGTCCTCCCACCAAAGGGGAAATGGAGATGAGAGTCTCCCCTAAATTTTTGCAGTTGTTCTTGACCCCAGATCCCAGTGCATGGCACAGATAAGAGGCATGTCCACAGCCCTGCCCCAGATGTCCGACCACTGCTAGGCTCAAAAAGCAAATAGAAGACTTTCCAATTGATCCGTACCATACACTAATCTCCTCAAGATCGCTACAGGAAAGCTTGGAACATGCTAGAATCCTGATACGAGCCACTGTGACTGCATTTTTTCCCTAGATGTTGAAAAACAAAAACAAAACAGATAACCCACTGCATCCATGGAACCCCAGGTCACTAACAGTCTCAGGGTGATGGCTCTTTCTTTACTGACGAGGGCACTTGGCCATTGGCATGTAGCCAGCAGTATGCCATCTGCACCCATGTTTAAGAATCCTGGAGCATGCATGTGCCGTGCAGACAGCATGGAATAGACTCACTTCCTACCCAAAGCTGAGTTCCACAGCCTCCCCACACTCATGCTGAAATTCCCATGGAGCTGTCAAGTCCTGAATTTCATTCTTTATCCTCAGATTAGGCAAAAGAGAGTGTGGTAAGAGCTGGAACTCAGTGCCACCCACAAACATTTCAGACAGAAGTTCTCCTTAGTACCACTTTTCAAGAGAGTAGCACTTTATGTGCCTTTTCTTCTATGAACCCTTTCATTACGCTCATCAGATAAATTCCATCCAAGTGAATGTCCACAAGCACCACTTCTAGAGCCAGGAGATCTGCTTTTGCACAGTTTTGTGCTAGCATACTTTATGAACTAGAGAATGTCATTTAGCCTTCTCATGAATATCAATAATCTTAATCGGTCTTGGACCTCTTCCATGTGTATTATCTCCTTTACTCCCACAACCTTGTGGGGTAGGTCTTATTATCATCCCCATTTTACAGGTGAGGAAATTGAGGCTCATAGATGTTAAGTAACTTGCCTTAATCACAGAGGTAGCAGGAAGCTGGAGGTCTTCAAACCCAGAAGTCTGGTTTCAAAGCTGACCCTCTTAACAACCTTATACATTGCTCCTTGGGAAAGCTGGTTGATGAACCAGGATGCACAGACACAAGTAACTGCAACAGTGCTGGCTGACATAAACAGAAACAATTAATCAAAGGAGATTGGGCAGCTCATGGAATTGCCAGGAGAGCTAGCGAACCAGGCTCTCAGCTGTGTCACACTGAGTCTTGCTTCAGAAGAGGACCATCCTCCAGCACCGACACTAGGCACTCTATCCACGGTGCAGCCACTAGGGCCCCAAAACCTCAAGGCTCCTGGCACCTCAGCTAGTGCTCTTGACTCGAAGTCTGAGAAGAAACATCTGACTGATACAGGCCGACCGAGCCACAGACCCAGGCCTAAATTCAAGGGAGGCTGGGAAATCACTTCTCTAGTAGGAGGTTTTTCCAATCAGTCTCTGCTCCCAATAAGACTTAAAAGTAGGAAATTCCCCAAATATAAGAAGTGGGCCAGATGCTGGGTGGTCCAAAATAGCAAATGTCCAACAATGAGGAAACTAGACAAAAAGATCTTTAAGGTTCTTTTCAGTGGCATGTGTCCATTTAATTTTACAAGCACATTGTAGTAGAGTGTATTATAATCTCTATTTATTAGCTGCCTCTTCTCAGTAAAAATCCTGTACATTTTTATTCATTTCCATTGTTTTACAGTAACCTTTCATCCTATGGGAGAATACTTCTCCATTGACATTGCATGTAACTTGCTTTGACCGATGGGGTATGGTATAAACTATGCCCTAGCAGAAGCTTTAGGAGGCACTGCACAGAAGAATCTTGCTTTTTTTTTCTCTTCCAGGAAAATGGCATGTCCCGAGCCTCCAAATGGGAAGATGCATGGAACAGCACCTAGCAAAGCTCTGTTGCAACCATAACTGGTTCACACAGTCTCCTGTCTAATAAATATATATTGAGAACCATTCCAAGCCATTGTCTACCAAACAAAAGGAATACATAAACAAATAGGATCCAGTCTCTGCCTTCCTGACACTTACCTGTGACACTCTCAAGTCATAGGTGGCACAGAGAGTGGAAACGTTTCAAGAGAGGCACAAACACTAGGAAAGGGGACAGAGATTCTGCCTGGAGTTTCTAGGAAGGCTTTTCAGAGGATGTGAAACTTGAACTGGATCTTGAAGGTTAAGTCCAGTGTTATCAGAGAAGGTCGAAGAGGAGAGAAAAGAGACTGCTATGCAGAGGAAATAGTATGCAAATTCAGAGAGGTACAAGAAAAATAAAAGTGTACACACAAGAATACATTCTGGTGTTGCTAGCCCAGAGGTCCCCAACCTTTTTGGCAGCAGGGACCGGTGCTCCTATGAGAATCTAATGCCTGCTGATCTGAGGTGGAGCTGAGGCAGTGATGCTAGTGCTGGGGAGCGGCTGCAAATGCAGATGAAGTTTCACTAGCTAGTCCGCCGCTCACCTCTTGCTGTGTGGCCCAGTTCCTGACAGACCATGGACCAGTACTGGCCTGCAGCCTGGAAGTTGGGGACCCCGTGTTAGACAATAGGCAAGTAAAGAGGAGTGGTGGGAAAAACAAGCAAATGGAAGCAGATTTCAAATGGCCCAGAATGCCATGCCATCAGGTTTCAACCTAATACTCAAGACAACAGAAGGACCAAAGTTTCCAATAGATCTGTATTTTAGAAATATCACCCTAGAAGTCGTAGAGCAGAGGATGATGAGAAGCAGAGAGCACAGTGAATGAGGTTGTTAGATTAAAACCAGTGTCAGATATTAAGGTCCGGAATAAAATGAGAATCAGAAAGTTCACAAAACATCTCAATAAGACTTGTTTGGTTGAGAGAGAAGACAGGAGAGGATGAGAGACAGCACAAAATGTTATGTTATAGATGTGATCACTAAATGTGTGGTTGAGTCATTCACAGGTATGAGGAAAGCGGAAAGAGGAAAAGGCTTAGGAAAAGCTGATAATCTGTTGTTGAACATATCACATGTGAGGTGTCTCTAGGACAAACTGATGGAGATGTCCAGTTGGTAACTGGAAAATATGAAAAACATTCCCATCTACCTGGAACAGGGGAAGGATTTGGGAAAGCGTTGGAGGCAGTGCTGACAGGATGCTGGCAGAGGGGACGAGAACAATGGCATTCTAGATAGGGTATCAAGTCTGTACAAAACCATCAAGGCAAAATTTAATCAGGGAAGAGCAAGCAATTAGATATGGTGAAGGATGGGAAGCCAAAACATGGTGGCTTCTCTATGTAGCGTTTTCCCACAATCCATGGGATTGGTTATGAACTGACCATTTCCGTGGGTGAGGGAGCACCTGTGTGACAGTGTATAGTATGACTTTGTGATTAATTTGCAGACTCTTAAAAGTGGACTCCTAGGTTCCTTGATGTTCCTTTACAAACTCAACTTTTGGTCCATTTTCGGCATTCATGGGTACTTCTTTCCCTCACTCTTCTTCTGCTACAAAAATCATATCTAGTTATTCACAGAAGTAATTATTGCCATATTGTTCTTCCTTTTAAAAATATAGTGTATTCATCAGGATAGATTTGGGTTATACTGCAGTAACAAAATACTCAAATATCAAGTGGCTTACACGACAAAGGTTTACTTCTTGCTTATGCTACATATCCATCAAGGATCAACCAGGAGACCTGTTCCTGTGTCATCACTGTCATTCTAATACTAGAATCCAGACGGATGGAGCACCTGTATCGTTAATGCTATGTTCGTGGCAGAGAAGAAAGAGAACAAACTGAAGTACACATTGGCTCTTAAAGCCTCCACCTGGATGTGACACATGTCACCTGTACTCACATTCTCTTGGCTAAAATAGGTCACACAGCTAAGCCCAGTGTCCAGGGGCAGTGGGAAGTATAACCCTCCCCCCAGGAGCACCACATCCCACTGAACAGCAACACAGTCTATGACATACCTCACTCTAAGCTGGCTAGCTTATTCAACGTCTGCAACAGTGTTTCACCTGCAGTATAGCAATTCTCATTTGATGTAGACACTTCCTCCGGCATGGGGTTCAACACAGGGATTATACTTCCCCTTTTAGAAATGGATTTCTCAAGTCTTGGCATCAGATTGCCATGACCTTAGTATTCGCAGCCAAGAATGTTTCAGTCTACAGCTGTACTCCTTGCATTAGTATCCTTCCAAAGTCTTAATTATCTTGGAGATGCCTTAACCCTGGTCTAAGGATGGAGCCAAAAAGCATCTGTTTCTGTTTCCGCTATGACTTTTCTCTGCATAAGGAAAAAGAAAACTTAGCACAAAACCTGTATTTCACTGAGGCATTTTTAGATTAAATGTCATCTATCGGGTCTGCTGCTGGGTTGAGAGGTTTCTTTTTATGCCTGCAGATAATTTGTTTGCCTTGCAACTCTCTAGTGTGATATAGCCAACTCATTCCAGTACCAAACAGAAACAATAATTATTATTCCTATGTGATTCTGCAATTAACATAGGAATCACATTGGACATTTACTTTTTTCCTAAATAAATGTCCACATGAGCTTCATTCAACAGAACTGTAAACAGATGCCACAAAGTACTGCCTCTGCCACCACAGTTCACCAGTGAGAGTGCCAGGCCATGAGTAATGGCCCATGAAATATTTAAATGCCTTTAAGAGTAAACATATACACATACATATTATTAAACTTTAAGTCTAGAAGTATCTATAAAATCAAATATCATTTTCTCTGTTCCGCTTTCTCAAACAGAGCTTTTTGGGCACAACGAATCCCTCCCCCTAATCTTTCACCACCGCATCAAGCCAGGCGTCTGCAGTGGGCTGTTTCCTCTTTACTGCCTGATGGACACCAATAACTCTATTTGCTTTAACTGTGAGTAGAGCCTGTCAAATGCAGGCACCCTGGCCAAAGACAGATGTCAGAGTCCCTATCATTGCCACTGCCAAAACCATTAACACCTCTAGATACCAGGAAGGCAGATGGCTGGATATTTACTGGGCACTTCCTATATTCCAGACACTGCTATGCATTTTGCATGGGTTCTCTCATTTAATCCTCATGACAACCCCATGAGGCAGGTCCTATGATTACTTCTTGCTACGGAAGAGGAAAGTGAGACTTAGAGAATGTTATGGAGAGAATAGAGAGTAGGTGGCATGTGCATAAAGCCCTATGGGATAATTAGGAACTAGCTGGAGGTTCTAGGAGAAGGCTATCCAAGCAAACTGAACGGCCTGGATAAAGGCATGAAAATGAGGAAGAATACTGTTTGGAGAAAGGTACAACTAGAGCACATGATACTTAGGTAGAAATGCCTAAAAATCAATCTGGGAAGGTTAGCCAAAATCAAATTGTGAAGGAACTCAAATGTGATGCTGAAGAGTTTGGGACTCTGACGTCAAAGACTGGACAAGTAACAGAGGAATGAAGTGGGATGGTGTAAGACAATAAGGAGTGGTGAGGACTGTGGCAAACTGGAAGGCACACACACTTCAAAGGCATTCAAATTCTTTTTGTTTTTAGATGTGAGCTGATTTGGTCCTTATGGCATCAGCTTGCAAACTCTACAAGGCAGCGAGAAGCCGATAAGGGATTTAATCAGGGAATGATGTGGTTGGATCTCTTAGAATTTCCTCTGGCAAGAATGTGGATGACAGGTTCTGTGGGGGCAGGCCTGAGGACAAGAAAACCACTGGGGAGGAAGACACAGGAAAGTAGCAAGAGGTGATAGTAGCTAGTACCTGGGTGATGGCAGTGGGTAGGAAAAGTAATGGGTCTGAGAAGGAAATATTAAAAAGGAAGGACCTGGCAGGACTTGAATGCAAATAGGACGTGGGGGAGGAAAGGTATGGGGGTTTCAAAGATAACGTGGAAGATAGATAATGAGAGTCATTTCTAAAGTTGATGGGCAAAGCCTTAATGTTTCTGCCATCAAGAGAGGCCCACAGGGCTGGTGTGGTTCTTGGCCAAGACTCTTTGTTATACACATGGCTGGATGGCTGATGGTCCCACCCAAACTGCATTTTCTGCCACTCCAGAAGACAGCCTTTGCTGTAGTACAATGACCAAAAGCTCCAGGAGGTCGTAAGACTGGTGCCTGCCCCTATGCTGCACCAGGACACCTATTGATGCATGAAGTCACCCAATACCAGTCGTGATGGTAACTTCTGTATCAACTTGACTTGGCCATGCAGTGCCCAGGTATTTGGTAAAACATGATTCTGGGTGTGTCTATGAGGGTGTTTCTGGATGCGATTAACATATGAATTAAAGCAGATGGCCCTCAATGTGTGTGGCCCTCATCCAATCAGTTGAAGGGCTGAACAAAACAAAAAGGCTGGCCCTCCTGCAAGTTATAAGGAACTCCTCCTGCCCAGCTGCTGAGCTGGGACATCAGTCTCTTCCTATCTATGGACTGGGACTGAAGTATTGTTGGGTCTCAAACCTGCCGGCTTTCAGACTGGAACTATATCATTGGCTCTCCTGGGTTTCTAGCTTGCTGATTGCAGACCTCGGAACTTGTCAGCCTCCGTAATCATAGGGCCAATTCCTTATACAAATTTATACACACACACACACACACAATAAGCCACAATACACACACACATGCACACACAAACTTGTTCATTCTCTTTCTGGAGAACCTAATACACCAGGTCAAGAAGGAGTAGGCCAGAATCTTATCCCCTTGTCATTAGAGCTGGCAGAGCCAGCACAGGCTGCATGGAGAGTCACCTGTGTCTGAATGGATCTGGTGCCCTTCCGCCAAGAGAATGTAAACAAAGACAGGAGAAGTGAGCTCCCCATTTATTGAGCATCTACTGTATCCCAGTTATATTGCTGGTGGCTTTTCATAACTTATTTAAACCTTGCAACAGGCCTAAAAGAATATCCTCACTTTACAGATAAGAAAACTAGGGCTCAGGGCTTTGATTCACATCACTCAGCTAGCCCAGAGGCAATGTGATTTGATCTTACTGAAGAGCCTGCGTTCTCAGCACTACATTGCCTCTCTGGCAAAGTACCTCCTTTAAAGACAGAAGAACTGCCACAAGTGGAGAGAAGATGAATTTGATCATATTATGCAAACCCAGTGTGTGGCAGTCCAGTCTCAATGTCCACAGGTATTGGCCCTTTGGGGGAGGTAAGCAGACAGGCAAGGGCTTATCAAGAGATGTGATTTGATGTGTGGAAGATGCTTCCAACTCATGAACCAATGAGTGACGCAAGCCTGGGATTTCTTGAAAGGCCTGCTGCTCTGGAAGGGGTCAGCTCTACCCACACTCTAGGTTATCTCTGGCTCCAGGATATATGCCTCCTGTCCCCAAACTGTTTGGGTACCCAGGGCACAGGGTCATCAGCTTTGTCCCCACTTTGTGCTGAACAAATAAATCTTGCACATACAAGAGAGAGAGAGCGAGTGCGCAGAGAAAGAGAGAGAGAACATCTGTATACAGGTGTGTACAGGTATGTATGTATGTATGTATAAATGTGAAAGTTTTTATGTGCTTAACTGTGTGTGTATGTATGTATGTGTGACTGCATACGGGTGGATGCCTACGTATGAGTGTGTACATGTAGCTCTCTTTGGTTTTCATACTCAATATGGATTCTCTACAGAAACATTCCTGTACCTTCCAGAAATTCTTCTGAGTCCAGTCCTTGGAACCATAAGAATCTTGGGCCGAGCAGCCGAGAGACGGCTGAGGTACCACAGATCTACCTAAATTCAACATGAGCAGCTATTCTTGGAGCCAAGGCCTTTGTCATTCTTCAGAGCTGGTAAGCCAGGCCCTCATCCTCCCCTGCCCAGCAAAGACTCATTCACATGCACAGGCTTGCAATGCCACTCCCAGCAAAACCAGGCCCACCAGAGAGAAGACTGGAGAAAAGTAACTTCCAGGCCTAAAATAGGCAAGGAGGGGAACCAGCTTCCTGCCACCTTTAATGTACACTCAATAACTTAAGGCCGTTTTAACATGAAGTGGACAAATGCCCTCCCTTCACAGGAAACAGGAAGGCCGTTCTCTTCTCTGGGCTGCTGACAGGGCCCTTCAAGGCATGGGCTCTCTCAGCAATATCCGGCAATGTCACCTGAACCCAAATCCAACACCACTCTGGGCAGACATATTCAACACGAAAATGGGCCATTTTCATTTGAAAAAGGCTCCTGAAAAAGTCTCAATAGCTTTGTTATCCTGGGTACATTTGACTGTTAACCTTTCTGGAAGCCAACCTGCTCAAAACAGGTGTGCTGCAGGCATCCTACTGATAAAAAGGAGAGACAGCCACTTTACCATACTGTTGCAGAGACCTCCAAGGCCACAAAGAAACAAGATTTGAGACCAAGCTCACAATCACTATTCTATGCCGCTCACCACCTGAATTAAACTGCCTGTGGGGTCCCTCAATAGTCATATCTCAAGGCCACCATGGTCAGCCGTGCCAGCCAGTGGAGAGCACAGGAGCTCTTGTCAACCAACACTTCAGACTTACCATCTGTTGGGTGCTGGCTGGAAGCTCAGCCTGGAGCCACCAGTGCCTAGTTCCTGACAAAGCCCTGATAAGACTAGTGGTGTTGCAGCGGGCAGAGCCAGGGAGGTGAGGCCAAGTGAGAGAGAGCCCAAGAGTGCCTCTGGGGCCTTGAGGAGGTGAGAGCAGGGACAAGCCACTCACTGAGGATAGCACTGGTATGCCTGTGTCCACCCCCAGCTGGGCCTATGCCTCTGGCCAGACACGGCCCCTTGTCTGAGGCCTTCACTGTTCTTCTCAGGCCTCTTAAGCACAACACTAGCACAGAAAGAGAAAAACATTACACATGGATTTATCTCAAATATGTGTAAACCCATAGCTGTCTTCAGCAAAGACCAGGAAGGCTGAAAACCAATTACGGTTTCTCAAAATCAACTGTGGCATCGCAGTATATGGTTTTTGAGAAAACTCGGTCCAAGGGGCTCTGAGAGCCCCACCCAGCACTGTGGACATGTGGGAGAGGCTTGGAAGTAATCCATCTTCACCACCCCTGCCCTGACTATCCAAGGGCCTCCCAACCCAAGGGCCTTATAGGAAGAAACTCTGGCCAGCCTGTGCACGCTCATGCATGAGTACACATCAATGCATTCATATCCCTGCTGCTGACTCTCCATTTGCACACCTCCCAAGATTCTACTCTCCATCCTTCTCTGCGAGGCTCCATGCCCAGGAAGGAGGCTTCTGTCCATGGCATCATACCTCCTCCCTCGGTAGGGCTCAGTCAACGGGAGGCATCAGCACATCAGACAAGAGTGGTCAGATTTCTTCCTCTCCTGCAATACTCCAGGGCCACATCTTGGGCAGTAGCCATGTACCCCATGACTATAACTCCCTCCAGGCAGCATCGCTTCCAAGGCTCAGGCTCTTTCCTATTCTGGTGACATCATTTCTCCCTTTGTCCCATCAAAACCTAGGTGTAGCAGAGCTTCCTCCCATATGAGTCTCTGGGAACTTCACCATGCCCTACCTGTATCCTTAATTCTGTCCTTATCTCTTCGTTAAAGTCTCTTCATGTGAAGCACTGGGTTAAGTCCTGCTTCACACCAGGTCCCGTCTGATAGGTATGGACGTGTGTGTGTCTGTAAGTATGAATGCACATGCATGTGTGAGTGTGGGTACAAGGAGGCTATAAACACATTCAGCTCTATGTGTGCATCTTGACACATGCGCATGACACAACTTTTCCCTAAACTTCCAAAGCTGACAGAAGGAAGCCATCTTTGGGCGACCATCTCTGTTTTTCAGAGTTCTCTGTGCTACTCCCATCCTGATGTCATTTGAAATGTTTAAATCTAGGTCTCTGCCCGGCCCCAAAACTCAATGGTAAACTACTTGAGGGCCAAGAAAGAAGGGGAGAGAGGGGGAAAGTATGGAGCAGGAACGGAGGCAAGAGGAGAGAGGAGCAGAAAGAAAAGATGATTTATTGAGCATCTGTGATAAAGCATTTTCTCTATTCTAAAAACCATGTAGATAATCAGTCTCATTTTACAAGTGGGAAACCAGGGCGCAGAGGCTTTGGGTCACGATTCGAACTAATGAACAGTGGAGAGGCATTCACACATAAGTGAGTCGGGCTCCTGGTCCTTCCCAGTCACTGTGCTGTATCTTTGCTCTCTCACCAGAAGCACAATTATAACCACATGGTAGGTGCTCAATCAATGCTTATAAACTGAACTGAAGCTTAGAAGGAAATCCAATGGTATGCTTAAACTCAAAGAGATAGCTCACCAGTCATGAAGAGAGCCACACTGCTCAAGACCTGAGCTCAGATCATCATGAAGAACACAATGGATGCTGTCTGTGGCTGCAGTCCTACAGAAAACACAGAAGGCTTCCCGACACCAGTTCTCGGTCAAAGCCGGGGGTGTTTTTAAGGTACAGAACAAGGGCTTTCTACTGGCCTGATGCGTATTTGAGATCAGAGCAGCGGGAAAGCTAAACTGCTAACATCCCTCAGCCAACCCTCTCAGCAAGGCCAGGGCAGGAACTCAATAGCAGGTCATCTGTCGATAGTATATGTCACTGATAGAAACTGAAA
This sequence comes from Pteropus medius, assembly GCF_902729225.1. NCBI lineage: Eukaryota > Metazoa > Chordata > Mammalia > Chiroptera > Pteropodidae > Pteropus > Pteropus medius. The sequence continues at coordinate 3,603,362 of NW_024342470.1, forward strand.
TGCCAGGTAACTAAGTGGATGGCAATGAGGGTGTTTAATAATAATAGTGATGATGATGATGATAAAAACAATGAGACATCCTTTGGAAGGTCAGATGGCTCAAAGTTTGGGGTCTGTTCAGGGGCCAAAGCTGGGCCTGCACAAATCTGCCCCGTCATAGTGAACAGCATGTCACCCTGGTCCCCTCTCTATCCCTGCTAATAGCCAGCTTTTCAGTAATCTCCAGACCCCTGAAAATATTGCAACTGTCTGGCTTCAGAAATACCTGTTTATCTTGCCAAAGCTGGCAAGAACGTCTGCTGAACTGCCCCCAAGAACAAACTCCATCCTCACAGCAACCTATCAGTCATGTATCACTACCTGCATTGTACAGAGAAAATGAAGCCTGGCGAACTTGCCAACAGTCGCACAGCTGGCAAGTGATGGAGGAAGACTCTATCTCAGGTCTTTCCTGTTCTAAATCCTGCCATCTTTGCTATACCCAGTGACGCTAATGTCTTCTAAGCCCGTTCAGATGCCACAGTGCTCCTTATCCTCAAAGCTGAGGGATGCAGGTCTCCCTGAGGAGCCACTGTAAGTGAGGTGAGTCACTCAGAGGCAGACACATGAAACATCTCCAGATGGCAAAGCCAAGCCCCCACGGCACTAAGGCAGGACTCACTGTGGGCACTCTGATCTCTCCAAGCTGCCTGCTCGCCACAAGAGATATTTATAAACCTCATTTGTACAATTGGAGCAGCGTATTCTGGCTTTTTCTCCTGCACTTTCAATAACTAAGTTACGGATGAAGGAAACAAAATGGAACTGTTATCCAACCGTGGGTTCGACCCGATGCACGTCTGTGTATCTTCTTGTTTTCTCCTAGCGCCATTTCTAACAGATTCCTCTCCTCTCTGCCTCATTATCTCCCACTCTCCTTTGTGTTCCTAAACAAAGGCAGCGTGGACACATAGCCAGGGCTTGCTCACTCACCGCCCACCTGGCAGAGGGAGAAGGAAGGGATCGGTTACTCCTCTGGCCCCTTGAGGAATGACAGTACAAAGACCTAACACGGCCTGAGCCCTTACTAGAAGCCAGAACTATACGTTGTCTCATTCAGTCCTCAGCATTCCCCATGCTATTACTGCTATTTTACAGATAAGGAAATGGAGGCTTAGAGAGGTCAAGCAGCTTGCCTAAGGTCACACAAAGTGATGAAACAAAGACTTAAACTGGGGCAACCTGACTCTGGCATCTAGGCCTCTGATCATGGCCAGTTGGTCCAGGCCCTTCAACACAGCTAACAAACTCCGGTGATCCCTATGACCAAGTGGATGGCTCCCAAGGCTAATGTTCAAAGAGGCAGAGGACAACCATAGGACCTCCCAGAGCCCTCTTCAGGTCAAACCTGGAGGCCTGGAGGCCCCAGTAGGTGTAATATGAAAGGAAGGAAGAGCTACTGACCAGTCATTTGCTCTTACCCTTATTTTGAGTAATGGTTTTCAATCATTCAGTCAGTCAGTCACTCCACAAACATCTGCTGAATATTTGCTCTATGCCAGACCCTGTGCCGGGTGCAGTTGATGCGAAGGTAAGTAGGACACAGCGTAGTCCGCAAGGCGCTTAGCCAGTCAGCCAGACAGATAAGCCAAAGCCACCAACACGCCAGCCCACTGAGATGTAGGTCTCACCCTGTCCAAGACATGGGATTGCCGCCCCTCCTGCATGCTGCATGACTTGAAAACTTCCATCTTTCTCTAATTCATCTTCTTTTCCACTGGCATTTCCCTTGTTTAATTAGCAGACAAACAGAACCTGTGCAATCTTTGCCAGTCTCTTGATGTGTTCTTCATGCTGTGTTTACAAATGCAACTACAGACACAAATTACCCCTGCCACCTGTCCTATGAGACATGTTGGTGGCCTTTAATGTTGATGCTGTTGCTGTTCCTTATGTAGCCTGGCACATAATGAGTCTGCCCATATCTTCTTCAGCTCAGGATGGGGATAGTTCGATGCATTGGAGGCAGTGGGAGCAAGAAGCCAACAGACCTGGTCTGGGTCCTGGCTCTGCCTCTATCTTCTGAGTGACCCCAGGCAACGTTGTTAACCTCTTTGAACCTCCATTTCCTTATCTTTAAATTGAGGAGATGGGACGAGGAACACCATCATGTCCTTTGTAAAGTTCCATGGAGCATCTACATGGCTCTTGGCCCACAGCTCAGTGCTTTTTATATGATACAGAAGAACAGGTATGAAAAACCATTGGTGAGGCAGACACTGGCCCCTGGCCCACTGGAGACCTAAGTACTCTAGTGCCTGGATAACAGCATAAAATTCTGAGCGAGCAGATCTGGCGATTCCTGGTTCTGTCCTGAGCAGCTCTAGACAAGTCAGTTAACTTAAATGAGCTTCTGTTTACTCATCAGTAATACAGTGATAATAATATTTTCTTCATTGTGAAAAGTGTCTGAAATAATGTGATTTAGGACACGTAGTAAAAGCTCTAGGTGCAATCTCCTGTTATTTTTCTGTACTGTCTCCGTTGTCCCTCGGGACCAGGTTTCAGTATCCTAGAGTTGACTTCTGGTTCCCCTGGGTTCCAGTTCCCAGTTCTGGGCCCGCGGTTCAGGCCACTTCTTCCCAGGGAGTAGAATCCTGCCCAATAGCTATGCCCAGCTAGGGCAGGCCTTCTGAGCACCACAGCCTGTGTGAGGTCCGCCTGCCTGACTGGAATGCAGCGACTTCCTCCTCACAAGTGAGGGTGCTGCCTGCTGGCAGGTACGTTCCAGACTTTCTCTGCCATTTCAGTGACCCAGGCCCACCCAGCCTGTGCAGTGAGTGCATTTCTGGCCAGGCCCACATCTTCCTTCTGCATCTACCCTGGGGACCGTCTGCCATGCTGTGCCGTGCCCTGCTCCCTGGGGGCTACTTGCTCAGACGTGTTTTTCTGCCCATTCCCTCACTTTCTGCTTCTGGAGCACCCAGAGTCATCACATGAAATCCTAAGAAGGGCCTTCACCATGTGGAGGGTGGACTCTACACAAGGAACTCCAAGTCCCCCACCCACTTCCTGTCCAAACACACACAGTAATTCATGGGTTGGCCCAACTGTACTGTCCTTCAAGCTGTGTTCTCTCTCCAGCTGTCCCTGACTACACTCTTTTAAGGGGCCTGTATTGGGAATCACCTAAATTATCAAAACCTTGGGCACATGGAAAAGACCACTCAGCAATAATACTAACAAAAGCTTTCATTTATTGAGTTCCAAGCACCTTACATACATTACCTTATTGAATTTGATGCAAACTCATCATCTTTATTATCTTTATTTTACAGAGGAAGATTAGACTGGTTAGCAAAATTCCCAAGATCACACAGCTAACAGGTTATCAGGCCAGGCTGCCCAGACAGGTCTGTCCACCTCAAGGCCCAAGTGCTAAGCCAGTTGCTATTCTGCCTCCCAAGGGAGGAAAAGGCAGGCACTAACCTGGCAGGAGGAGATAAGGGGAGAAGGGTGGGGCTTCCCTTCCCTTGTCTCTCATCATCACTAAAGGTCTGACAGACACTGCTGATTCCTCCCTGCATTACATCACATTCTTCCTCTACAGCTCTGTAGTCGAGGAAATCAAGACCTTCGGCAACTCCATATCTTGGAAATAAAAACTGAGACAAAGAAAAAAGTCCCCTGATCCTTTCATGCCACTTGGATCACAGCTAGAGTGATTCTGCAAAAAGAAGGCCATACAGAGTTTGCTAATGGGGTTTCAACAAAATGACATTCAGCTTCACGTGTGGTGGTCACAAATATGGCTTCTCCTACACCACTATTGTGGCTTGTTCATTCCACTTTGGAAAAACAACGACAAAAGTGTTGCAAAGTGGCGCTTCAAGGCAGAATTGTACGTCAGGAAATAACAGGGCTTGGCCGAAGGCAGTTAGCACCATTATCTAGTTTCTTATTTAATTTTCTCGAATGTGTGCGATGCCCATGCTCCCTGGATTTGTCCAGACTGTCTCGCGTGGTTACATTTTGCTCTCTGTGATGAAGGTTCACTATGGTCTGTAAGTGCTTTATCAATATTAACTCAGCCAATTCTCATAACAGCTCTATGAGATAGGCACTGACAGTCCTGTTACAAAGATGAGAACATAGAGACACAGAGAGGTTACATAACCTGCCCAAGGCACACAGCTAATAATGGGCAGAGGAGAGCTATAAATCAAACCCAGGCAATTGAGCACCATACCACAGTCTGTGTTTTTAACCACTACGCTAACCTACAACGCATTCGCTAGGGATCCATCCATTCAATATACTTAAAAGGCAAATATATTGTCGCTCTTTTATAACACTTTTAAGATGTATTCCCACATCAGAAAAAAAAAAAATCTCTTATCTAATCATGTTTCTTAGGGGAGAGTTTAGAAAATGTGGTCACTGGGAGACAGGTGATCATGTTTTATAAGAAGAAAAGATTTTGTAGGTCTGCATGGTGTCTAGACAGGGAGAGAGGAGAAAGGATTTGTCTGTGTGTCTCCAGGGCTGACCAGAGAAAAGGAGCCCGATTTGAGGTGACAGCTCCCAGTGATTAGACAGAAATAGCCTGGCTGTGGCAGCCGTGGAAGAGAGCCAGCCACTAGGCTGGCCGGGGTTGGAGGAAACAGCTTAGAAACCAGTGCTGCCCAGAATCTCATCCTTGGATTTCCTGCAACAGAATCACCTCAGGATCTTATTAAAAGTGCAGATTTAGGATCTCACTCCAGATCCATGAATCAAAATCTCTGGGGAGATTATAACCCCAAATCTGAATATTTAACAAGGTTCAGAGTGTTCTGATGACAAAAATTTAGAATCCTCTGCTATAAAACCTTACAGCTCTATTTGCTATAAATCTCTCTGCCCTGTGCATGCTTGGGAAATATAACTCGATCATGGAAACAAACTGTGACTAACAGCCCAGCCCCAGCCCCACGACTGAGTTTAATCTGATACTAATATAATATAATAACAATCAGGATAGCTACTGATTATTGAGCATTTACTAGATGCCAGACACTGCTGCATGCTTCGCCGATCTTATTTACGTTCATTCTCATCACAGCCTTGTGCTGTTGTTACAACCAACTTTGTTTTGCTGATGATGAAATTAAGGCTTGGGGATCTGCGTGACCAGTTCAGGGATGAAAAAAAAGCGAGTAGTGGAGATGGAATTCAAACCTGGTGTGTTACCTTGACCGCTATGGCTCTGGGCCCAAGGTCAGTTCAATAAACAGCCCACCCTACCACCATCATCCCCAGGGCCATGGTTAGAGCTGGGAAGGTCACTGGGAAGATCAGCACATGCAGCAGCGTGTGTATTTCAGTTGATGCCCTGAGGCACCTGTCCTCCTACTGTGACACTAGCCAACTTGCTGGACCAACACCAGCTTTGTTAGGCCTGAGCCTGCAGGGTGGGAGAGACCAGGCTGTCACCAGCATCTTCTCAGTATCAGTAACTGGGGCAAATAGTTTATGGCATAAATCCTAGGGCTCTGGAAACTGAAGGTCTCCTCTTGGGACCGGACTGCACACAGCTCCCCTTTTCACTGGAACAAAATCCAGGTGGCCTAAAGGGGAAAACCCTCATTGCCAAGATGCGTGCCTTGGACAGGCTACTCAGTCTCTCACAGGATTTATAAGTGGAGATAATAAAGAGGCCCTCACTGGGTCTTCGGAAGGGTTATAGGAGAACCACATGAAAGGGTCCTGGCCCCTACGCACACATTGTGGATGCACAGATCTCCCCTCCTTACTCCTGCTGTCTCCGTCTTTAATTTCTTGGTATCCTCACCATGACACAGCACTGCCATATCTCTCACTTCAGCCCTCATGTCAGAGGTTACAATAAATGCTGGGCACCTTCTTTAGCAGGCTCTCCACCCCCGCATCCTCCAGCTGTCAGAGCTCTGAGGGCCCTAGGCCTCCCTGTTCACTTGGCCCCAGGATATAGGCTTCCTGAGAGCAAAGCTTTAACTGTCTTGTTCTCTGCTATATCCCCTGGCTCGAAGAGTGCCTGGCAGGGAGCAGGCGCTCCAAACATACAAAATGAATGAATTCTGTCATTCAAGAAAGGAGAACTGCGCACCTGATCTGCGTGGAGCACAGTGCTGAGGACAAACCTATCTGAAGCATGTGGTTCTACCCTCAGATCTGACACCTAAGGCTCCCTGTCAAGAGCTCCGACTGATCTAAGCCCACTTCCAACCCCTATGCTCCTGCTGCCTGGAAGTGTGGCCAAGCCAGCAGTGGAGCCATGCTCTTTTCTTCCTTACTCCTCCCTTCATTTTTTTTTTTTCCTGGGGACAAGCCTCCCAGAGAGAGATGCTCAGATCACGCTCTCCTTCTGGAACTTTCCTTAGAAGCCTAGAGCTGGAACCAAGGCCAGAGGCCTCTCCTGAAGTAGCTGTCTCTCAGCCTGACCACTTCTCCAGAGAGCTGTCCTAATACATTCTCACTGCTCACAACCTCTTGCAGGAAAATCCTTAGGCAAATCAGATGGAGATACAGGCCTCAGCCAAGGAGAAGCCTCACATCCTCCCCTCAGAAGGCCCCTGGAGGACTGAGCTTCAATCGTGAAAGCGTCAAACAGCTACAACACTGCATTGCTGGGAAAACAGAGGGAAGCTGGCCACAGGGGAGGCTGCAGAAGGTTCCAGGTCCTCTGGACCCCACCAATAAACTAATGGATCCATTTCAACTTCTTAAGTTTACTTACTGATCATTCTGACCATTAAAGACTTTGCCCAAAGGCTAGAAGAAAAGCAATATCTGGGTCTTAGGATGCAAAACAAAATAAAACCTTAGTACCAAAATGTTGGAAGATGCTGCCAAAAGAAGATCGATCAGCAATACAGAAAAGTCTCTTAGACTATAAAGGAAGTGAACGGCAGACCAGAATTGCTTCGCACAAATGTGATGTATGGCTTTGAGACAGAGCACCTGGCAGAGACCAGGGACACCTGTATTGCCAGTACCGACCCCAAGGAAGGTGGAAAAGGGCACTAGGCTGGGGACTGGAAAGCCAGGATGACATTTGTAGCGTGGCCCCTCACTAGCTGGACGACCTTGGACCTTTACCGAAAACTGAAATAATTGAATTAAATTATTCTAAACATATTTTGTGTTTTCAAAAACTCTTTCTCATCTCCACGTCAATATTTCAAAGACAGAGTCAGTTCTGTCATCTCCCACGCATAGACAGTATCCTTGTAACCTTGGCGAAGGGCCCTAGAAGGTGCGAGATATTGTTTTTCTGCCTCGTTGCCATGGAAACCTATGACTCCTACATCCCTGGTGCTGGGACAATGGTGTGCCCAGGGCTTCTGGGTAGTTTGGGTTTGTTTTGTCCACACGCATTGTTTGAATACTGAAGCATCTCCAGAGCTGAAAGTAATGACTTGCTGATTTGAGTTGCAGCCGCTCCCTCTTTAATTACCGTTTCATTAGAAAGCTTGGGATCGAGGTAATCACATTAGCTGTTCTGAGACTGCATTGAGGGGTTCCAACAACCAGAGTACCCCTTGGCTCTGAAAACCGATACTTGATCTTGCCTTCTATGGGCTTCCCTTGGCCTGCTATGCAACTTTGCCATGAAGCTTTATGACTTTCCTGCCATCTCTAAGATGTACACTTCAAAAAGGTGCCCTCGACAAGCACTGAAAGATCCGACGGCACCTCTATGTGACTCTCTCTGATTGTGAAGACACATTAACTCAGCAGAAACCTGTGTCAGGAAGCAGGTCTTTGAGGGCCCAAACAGAAACTTGTAAACGGCAGAGAGCCGGTGGTGGCGATGCTGTCTACTCAGACTCTGAATTGTCAGAAGCGGAAATGGGTTGGAAAAACCTCCCAGTCTATATTAACCCTATAAAATGCATCAGATTTGCTAAAATGTTTGTGCACTGTTAGATTCTCTTTTCAATAGCGGTAGTCACTCTGGAAAACAGAAATGTGATCACATGGAGATAATTCTGATAAAACAAGAGCAAACAACAGGCTTCCTTACTTGCCTTACATCCAGTCCTAAGACCACAGTGTTCCCCACTGGCTAAGATTAATGGGGTGATACTGTGGCTGCCTATGTTTCTCACTGTCACACTCTACACCTACAATCTCCCTCCCAAACAGGGCAGCCTGCCTTCACCTGAATAATTGCCTGCATTTCCACATGTGCTTCAGACTCAGAATCATCCGCAACTCCTCCATCTCTCTCACCTTCCCATATCTAAGTAGTCACCAAATCTTCCTCGAACTCCATCTCCAAAGCCACCATTATGGTGCCAGTTTCCCTTTAGAGCCATTCTTACCTGCACTCTTTCAGCCATCTCCCAGTTGGACTCCTGGCCTTACCCTCTCTACGCCATCCACCACCAGAGCGGTCTTTCTAAACCACAGATATCATCATGTCATGCCCTACTTAAAATTCTTCTCCTTCTCTCCAAGGCTTGCAGCATCACATCTTAATCCATTAGCCTGACGTATAAGGCCTTTCCTGAGCTGGCACCCACCCACACCCCACCACTGGGGAAATAGTTCATCTCATTCACAACTGCCTACTATCGGAGCCTTCTCTCACCCTCAGCACCCTAGCAGATAGAGCAAGCCATGGCCACGTCTGTGCTACCATAGCAACCTGGGCTTCCTCTCCTTAGCGCTTCTCCTTCCATGATGCCTGAAAGTGTCTATATATCTGTCTCCTCTCCAGATCATGAACTCTTTGTGGGCAGGGACCCCATCCTAGTCATTCTGGCAGAGAGCACAGTGCTGGAATACACTTAACAATTCTTCAATGAATGAATGAATGAGTGAATGAATACATGAATGAGGAAATCACCACATGCTACTTGCTTTTCATATGCCAAGGAATAACTCCTACCACACCCCAGTTACAGAAAGCAATCAAGCCAAGCTCAGAGAGGAAGGACCAGGGTATCGAGCAGAGAATGTGCAGTAAAGAGGTTAAGAGTTAAACTGCTTGGGTTCAAATCCTACTTCTACCACATTCTAGCTGTGTGACCTTGGTCAACTCTCTTCACCTCTCTGAGCATCCACTTTCCCACCTGCAACGTGGAAGGAGAATAAGTGATGTGACCTTCCTCATAAGTTGTTTTGCGCATTAAATGTGTTAGTGTACATAAAGTACATGGGAAGGGCCTAGTACATGACAAAACTCCATCGATGTTAGTTTCTATTATTAAGGAGGCACCAGCTTTCTGGGTCTCTCCGCCTCTGCCATTTAGAGAAAAATGAGCTCTGCCCAAATGGCTATCAAGTCTTGGATGCTTCCAGAGTCTCCATTTCAGGAAGTTGTTGAATTAATTCCAGCCTTGCTGACCTGTGACAAGTGTGGGTCCTCGGGAGCAGAACCGCATAATGGGCTCGAGGGAAAATGGAACCTGTGGCCTGGGAGCCTGCCTCCGCAGCTTTATCCTCCACTAGGGATCTTCTAAGGGGGCTACCTCAGCCCCTAGTCCTGCGCCCACTGCCCTGGCTGGCTGAAATGACAGGCACATGGTGCAGCACAAAGGGGCTCAGCGGGGATTCTGGGCATCACTACAGTCAGGAGTTGGTCATACTCTTAGATTCGGGCCACGGATGTCCCTTCTCTGCTACTGTCTTAGTCTATTTGGACTGTTATAACAGCATACCACAGACTGGGTGGCTTATAAAGAACAGAAATTTATTTCTCACAGTAATGGAGGCAGTGTGGTCAAGATCAAGATGCCAGTGTGGTCATGTTCTGGTCAAGGCCCACTTCCTGGTTCATAGTCAACACCTCCTCTCTGTCTTCATAAAGTGAAAGGGGCTAGAGATCCCTCTGGAGTCTCTTTTATAAAGGGCACTAATCTCATTCATGAGGGTTCTAGCCCATGACTTGCTCACCAAAGCCTCATCTATTAATATCCTCATCCAGAGCGTTAGAATTTCAACAAAAGGATCTAGGGGACTCAAACACTCAGACCATAGCAGCTACTCTGTCCCAGTCACCCGCCACCAAGGGCTTGCCTCTGCACAGGGGAGTCACTCATGACTGTTGCTGGAGCCTTTCTCAGCCCAGGGATTGGAGCTGTCAGGAAGGAGACAGTGCAGTGCGGCCCTGGGAAAGGGCCTGGCTTCGGCATCCAGCGCACTGGCATCTGAGCCTCAGCTCCTTCCCAGCTGCCCACTGACCTGGCACAAATGCCATCCCTCCCTAGGGCCCAGGCTTGTTCATCTGTAGAGTGAGGGGCCTGCATGAGATCACTGACTCCTACCCTTCGTGGCCTGGGAACGTGACCCAGGCCTTGGCTGTGCGGCAGTGGGCAAGTGCAGCAGCATTGTTCCCATTTCCTTTCCCTGGTGCTCCGGGCTCTGATGGCTTCTGGAAACACCTGCTCTTCCTCAGACAGGCATGGCATTTTCCAAATCACTTTTCCTCTCTCCAGGTCCAAGCCAAGAAAGTTGGAACCACAAAAAACCAGCCCAGTCTTCGGTCAGGATTGTCTACAAAGCTAATAAAAATTGATGCCTTGGGCCCTGGAATGAACACAATTCTTCCTCATCAGCCTGGGATGTCCTCAGGCTTTAGTATCTCTTGCAGAGGCAAATGAAGACAACCAGGACACCAAGATCCCCATAGATGTGGGAGGCTCGGTCTCCTCTGGTCAGGAGGGTCCAAATTAGGCCTAGCTCTCAACTGTCAACCTCAATGAAAGCAGGCACATTGTAATGGAAACTGAGGGGACCCAACCTCAGTATATGCAGGCAGGGAGCAAATGTGCCCAGTGAGTCAGAAGCGCTAAGTCCTTTTCTGAGACTCACCTTCCCTATTATTAATAATGAAACACTTGGACATCTACTAGGGTCTTGCTCTGTGTCAGGCAGTACACTATGTGCTTTGGCTGCATCGAGTTATATAATCATGACTTTATTCAACCAAAAACTTGGTGAGCACGTAGCGTGTGCCAGGAGCTATGCTAGGTACTGGGCACAATGTGAAGGCAAACGGTTGCGGTTCCTGCAATCAGGAAGTGAACAGTCTAGGGTTAGGGTTCTCAGACTTAGGTGTATATCCACTGAGAATCACTGGGGTGCTAACTCTGGGCCACACTTCCAAATAGGAATCACCATTTTTCTCAGCCACCTCACCCCTAGTTCACACTTCGTGAAATCGTGGTCTGGTGCTATGGGAGAAGTCTATTACTACGCTCATGTTACATGTGAAGAAACTGAGATTCAGAGAAGCTGAAAAGCTTGTACTAGATCATACAGTTCATAAGGGGCAAAGCTTGGATAAGAACCGTTCTATCTGATTTCAGAGCCAATGTTCTTGGCTATCCTGCCTTCCCAAACCTTACCCAAAGAATTGTAATTGTATCCAGAGTACCAAATCATCATTGCTATATAAACTTTATGACTGTCTAACCAGGTGAGGTGGAGATTATTACATTACTTCCCATTTTACAGATATAAAAATGGGACTCAGAGGGTTAAAGCAACTTGCTCAAGGTTAAGAGCCAAGGTCATGAGCCAAGATTCAAAGTCAGGTCTGTACCACTGGCAAAGCTTATGCTCTTTCCAAGACCCTGCTTCTACTTCTTCTGAACATCTTTTTATAAAGGTAAAGAGCCATGAGATGGAAAAACAACTAAAACCAGCCAAAGACAAAAGGAAGGAGAAAAATGCAGATATTCAGCCAGTGGGTCAGGACTTGCAGAAAAGGAGCCCCTTCTCACATTGTCGGTGGAGGTGCTGACAGGCACAGAACTCCTGGATTGCCTGTGCCCCATGGAGCCCCACCCTTGGGCTGGAAAATTCCAACTGTGCATCCATGTGCAGCCATCTGGATATACGCATGCCACCACATGTGTGACGTGTGCAGGCCACTGTGCACACAGTGTATCCATGCCGCATCCCTTGAAATCCCAGCTCCTCAGGAACACTGCTCAGAAAAGTCACCTTGCGGCAGGTGGTCCTCCACACCACCCGCAACCGGCAGTCACCACAGAATTAAAAAGCCTCAGCTAGAAAGTGTTTTCTAGTCAAAAGAGGTTTCAGCAGCTAGAGTACATGTGTAAAGGTCAGTTCGCCACTCAGGGGACAGCCAAACCAGGGGAAGGGACAGAAAGCGATGAGTGGCGGGGCTGCCTGGGGTATGACATTTGAAATTATGTATCTCTCTAAGCTGCCTCAGAGCTTCAGCACCCAAAGGAAGGCCTAGATCTCCAGAGACTGGGAATTTTTACATTTACATGACAAGCTCCTCTGCACAAAGCACAAACTAACTGGCAAGGAAGGAGAATGCACATCACGGCACCCCAGGAAAGAATAAAGTTAACTGCTCCAGGAGCCAGGACACCCTAGGGAAGCCCCGAGCTTCTGGGCTCCCTCTCCACAGCCTCTCCACCAGGCTGCCAGTGTAGACTCCCTTCCCAGGTGTCTTTGACTCACACTGAGCCCTGACATCCCTAAGGAGCTTACAAGCTCAAAGAAAGTCTGTTGCTTAGCTACTCCTGGACCACAGCATATTTTGAAGATGGTGTTTACAGGGAGCAGCCCTGGCCATACCTACTGGCTTGATTAGCATCAGCTCTGTCACTATCCTGTCACCCCGGCCAGAATCTGAGGGATCTCCTAGATTCCCCCTCTCCTGCTCTCTCAGGCACCAGGTCCTGCTGCTTCTGCCTTTTGTTCTCTCCCAGATCTGTCTTCCACTGGAACGCAAATCTTGACTAAGGCTTCAAGGCCCTTTCCAACCTAGAACCAGCCAACCTACCTACTGCCCAACTTCCCCAAATCCTCTGACCTCAAGCTACTTAAAAACATCTGCTCCCCAAACAGCCCATAATTTTTACTACAGTAGATATCCTGAATGTTACTGATTTCATCCCAGCTCTTCAACTCTCCATCTTATGGATTCCTGGAGGACCTGGCATAGAACAGGCACTTAGTAAAATTTTAGATCAGATAGGTGGGCAGGTAAATGGATGGATGGATGGACGGACAGACGGACAGAAGGACAGACAGACAGAAGGACGGATAGATAGATAGATAGATACATACATACATACATACATACATACATACATACATACATACATACATAAGGAGTCTTTTTTGGCTCTTGTCATTTTCATCTGATGCCTTATTGGGAGGCAAACAGCCTGACTAGACATTTTCAAACACATAGGTAGTTTGGCTTCTACTTCAAACTGATTAATATAAAAGACGAGAATAATCATACCTGCATTGTAGAGCTGTTCAGAGGATTAAATGAGAAAATGTGCAGAAAGTATTTAGCTCTATGTCACATAATAGGTACACAATAACTGACAGTCACCCAGCTGGAATGAGGTCCTATGTGAGCCCCTTTGTCTTCCAGTGGGCAGGATCCAGGTCCTCCAGTGTCTCCTAGTTCTGGGTGAGAGGAATCTTTCCTGGATTCAAGTGAAGGGTGGGAGGCAGCCACAGAGGCGCTCCTGGCCTACTTTGTGTAATTTTAGACTTAGGCAAGGCCCCAGACGGTAAGTGATACAAAGAACACTCAAAACCCACTGCATATAATGAGGCCCAGGGGACAGGGCACTCGGGGTGTCTCTCCCCAGCAAGGGCTGCTCAGCCTAAAAGCCCAAGGCTCTTACCCAGCCTCCAGCAGTGTCCACAACTCAAGCCTCTGCGAAGTCGCCATGCATGCCTCCCCCTCCACAAACTAAGGAAAGCAACCCCTGCCATCCAAGGCTCAGGGAAACTGCTCACCAATACCCTTTTGGAAAAACAGAGAGAGGACAAAGCTGCTGCATGTATAACACAAAGGCCGGCTCATCCAAGCTAGCCCTCTAGCCCCTGCTACCACGATTCTTAGGGTCCTCAGCGTCTCCCTGCATCCATACACTTCTAGCACATCTTCCACACTGCAACGAGGGTGAGTGGTATAGACACAGATCAGATTCTATCCTTCCCCAGTCCACAACCCATTCAGTAGAGGCCCTCTACTGTTCTCCAGAGAAAATCAAATTCCTTGGGGTGTCATTCAAGGCCTTCACAGCCCTTCCAGCCACTCCACTTGCCCCACAAGCTCTGTCTGCCATTCCTGGGACACAACATGTTCACTCACATTTGCGGGCATCTGCGTGTGCTCTTCTCTCTGCCTGGAACAGCCCTGAGTCACTCAGCGGGAAGGTGACCAAGCTAGGACTCTAGGACTCCTTTCTTCTGACTCTGAGTTCTACAGTCCTTGGATGGGAAAGGCCTGGGGATTCCAGAACAGCTCATCCCCATGGTGCTCAGATGTGAAGACAGGCCTTTTCCATTTCTCACATCCCAGATTCTCTGAATTTGCCCTCATTACAAAATGCTATGTGACACTGTGAGCATCTACTCAATGGTTACCCAAATAAAGCCAGCATATGCAATTTCCAAGGGTTTAAACAGCTCAGCTGCGAAACAGAACACAAGCTGACATTTCCAATTAACCTTGTTCTTACCCTCAGTCACTGTGCACTGTGCAGCCACCCTTACAGGACTGCAGGAGGCAGGAGTCCAAGGAGGGGAGGCAAATCCTGATATTCCAGGCCACAAAGAAGCGCTTCTCCAATGCTCATTGGGGAAGGCACCAAGAGCTAAGACAAAACTGATCCTTTGTGTTGACAAAGACTTCTGGTCCCTGCTGCTCTGCTCGCAGGAACCTCTTCACAGCCTCTGCGCCCTCTGACATCTAAATCTTCTGGGGCCCCTGAGCCAGGGACCTCCCAATTTGTTAGGAGGAGGGCCTCTGAAGGCCTCCTAGCCATTTGCACAAAACCATCACCCACCTCCACCAATAATGGCTTTGCACATCCAAACAAGTTTTGAATCGCAATAAGTGCCAGGCACACAAGAGTAAACACATTTACAACTTATCACTTTTTCCAATTCTACTTTTGCATGCTAAAATCTCCTATCTAAGGCAGTGACTGTAAATTCAATAAATAGATCTCTGAGAGCAGAAGATTCAACACAAATACAAAATCATTTTGGTGATCATGATAGATGTTTTCCTGGTAGACAATGGATGCTTCATCTATACTCTCACTCATACTAATGTACTTTGTAGTAGCTATTGTGGCAGACTTAGTTAGAACACCCAAATTATGTCTGGGTACGTAACTAGCCAGAAAAAAAAGACTATATTTCCCAACTTCCCTTAAAGCTAGGTATGGCCATGTGAATATATTCTGGACAATAGGATATAGGAAGAAATGATATGTGTAACTTCCAGGAATTATCCTTAAAGAGAAAAGATGTGTCCTTCTCCTCCTTTCTTTTTCCTGCTGGCTGGAACGCACATATAATGGCTGGAGCTAGAGCAGTCATTTTGGACCAAACATTGGAAGGCCCATGTTGAGGATGACAGTAATTAGCTAAAAAAAAATCCAGGCTTTTGATACTAGAATAGCCAGACCAGCCCCAGGCTGCTTAACTCTAGATTTCTTAAATTTGAGAGAAAAACAAATTTCTATCCTGCTTAAACCACTGTTATACTGGGGTTTCTGTCATCTTACTGCTGAATCTAATTTTAATTGATATAGCAGGTGACCTAAACGGGCTTGATTTGCATTTTTTTTAGGCATCTTCCTTCACATCAGTGCCAAATAGCTCATGTGGGACTACTCTGCCCCACGTGTTTGGGCTTCTTTAAGGGTCTGCTTCCATCTAAATGGAACATGTGATCCCAGGCCTTAGCCAGAACTTGACACTGGCAAAGGCAGCCTTGGTTCTTGGGTTTTCTTTTCCACTCTTCCACCTGCCCTGACCTTTCAGCTGGATATCTATTAGCCAGCTTTTCTGGCCTACCACTCTTTCCTGTTATTCCCAGTTTCTTCTCCACGCTGCATTCAGGTAGAGTTTATTTCACATGGCGGTTTCCAGGTGACTAGCTTCTTTAAACTGTTCTGGATATGAACCTAGTGGCTGAGCTGGGACCCTAAGTACTGCCCCTCCTCTGCCCTCACCCTCTAGGAAAGCCTAGCTCACATAACTATCCCTGTGGAATTGCCTGCTTCCTTATGCAATCTACCCTGAAGCATAGTGGGGAAGCAAAGTTAAGGGCTGACTTGCTAGCCAGTCCTGATCTGGGTTAGCTAGGGAAGAGGAAGACTCACATAACGTAGTGGCAGACGCCACTGAAAAGGCAGGCTTTGCTGACCGGACAGGGCTCATGGCAGCTCTGGGAAGCAGGGCATCAACCAGCATTACAAGGTTACAAGCCAATGCATCCCATAGGAAAGACACAGAAGAAGGGAGTGCTCAGTTCTCAGCCCCTGGATAGACAACGGTGGGGATTAGCACAGGAGGTCCCAGCCCAGGTAGGACCACAGAGTACACTGTCTTGAGTCTAGATCACATGGAAGTTTCTAAACCAACTTGGGCTCTAGTCACCTGATGGCATATTGATAATACCTGTTCCCCCATGGCCTACAGGCTTGGGATCTCTCAGAGGGAGACACGGAGACCTCAAGGCAGTCCCATTCTCACAGCTTTCCAAACACACATGTCGATATGTGAGACTCTGCAGTTGGGGGACCCTGACCAACCCTTGGGCCACGTGGAGCCCAGAACCAAGGAATTTCCAAGCCATTCTCTTGTCACACCCCCACACGGCTCTCCTGAAAGCCTTTCTTTCATCTTTCTCCTTCCTTTTCTCTCCCTGCTACTTGCCCCACCCTCCACTCGCTTACTCACTATAATTTAGAAATAAAGCATTTCTAAAGTTTCACTAGATTTTCAGATTCCAGGTACATGGGATATGAACACAAGACAGAGAAGGGTCATGAGAGTCCTATGTACATGGGAATAAACAACCTAGAACAGTGCTGTCTAAGAGAACTTCTGGAACAGAAATGTTCTGTACCTATGCTGTGCAAGACAGTAGCCACCAGCCACGTGTGGCTTTTGAGCACTTGAAATGTAGCTAGTGCAACCAAAGAGCTGATTTTTTTATTTTATTTAATTTGACTGAATTTTAATTAAATAACCACGTGCATGTGGCTAGTGGCCACCATCTTGAATACTATAGGTCTAGAGGAGTCAGAAAAATAAGCAAATAGCTGTCTGAATATAGATTTAATTGTTATTAATTGCAATAAGCTCCAGGGAGAGAGTGAACAGTATATAGTGACAAAGTATAATGGGGGTATTTAATCTTTCCGGGGGATGAAGGAACATTTCTCTGAAGCAGTCACATTTTAGTGGGCAACCCACCTTAAACATAAAAACAAAACTCTATACAAAACAAAAAAGAAAAAAGAGAAGCCTGAAAGGAAATACATCAAAACTCTTTTTCAAATGTTTTATAATGAGTTCACTTTATTTATATAAAGAAAAATAAACGTTTTTTAAAAAGTGGGTCAGCTCAACACTATATACTTCTCTCTGAGGAAAAGTAAACTAAATAAAGTTGCTGTCTATTTCTATGTGGGCCAATCTGATTCTTTTTTCTTACGCAAGAGGTCTGTCAGAGGACAAAGTGCTCCCCACCCCATCTACAGAAAAAGGGGAAGCCGGCTTCAGGGCCATCGCCTTAGCCTGTTCTCTTCAAACCCCATGCCTTGATTTCCACCATTAGAGCCACCAGGGTGTGAGGTCATCACTGAGGCCAGCAAGCCCACAGATTTCCAAAGCCTAGAGATTTCCAAGACATTTGACCTCTTTAGGCTTCCTCAGAATTAAAGGTGCATTGGCCTTGCCTGCGGGGAAGCATTACAGCTCTCCCCTCCCTCGCCTTTCCATCTCTGGTTGGGACAAAGCAGGCTGAAGGCTTTGGAAAAGCTGGTGGACATAGTTGCTGTGACTGCTCATTTCCTGGACTAAAATAAGAATTTCTAAAAAGGAAAATGACATATTTACAAATGCATTTACTAAAAAGAAGGAAAAGGAGAAAGCAGCCAGCGGGGTCTCTGGAGGTTCATGGCTTCTCTTAGGAGGTAGGAAGTAGAGCCTCTGTTCTCTGGTCAGGAGTTTCTGGGAAGCGAGCTGTGTCAGGTGAGTTGTGGCCATTTGCCTCCCTCTCCTGTCAAGGCCAAACTGTGACAAGATGCCTAGGTCCGCAAGAAAGTTAGTCATGTCCTCTCTGGCCCCCATAACTCTTATTCAGATGTTCAATATCCCAGAGAGGCTAGAAGCTTCTTGAGGGCAAGTTCTAGTTTGATCCACCCCAGCATTCTTGTGCCCAGCGAAGGGACCAATGGAGAGCAGGTGCGAATAAATGACAATTGAAGAAATGAAAACAGGGTATGGGCAGCGCCATGTTCAAATCCCAGCCTAGCCTCCTAATGGATGTGAGACCATGGACAAGCTACTCAACCTCAGAGAGCCTCATAGTTGGGGTTAAATATGAGGAAGCATTTTAGGCCCAGCCTGGAGCCCAGTTCCAGTTCAATAGGCAGGATCTTGTTTTGGACAGAGTTGGAGGGAGATGAGACAGAGTAATTCCCAGAGACCTCTCCCCGTGACTTAGAGAAATTGCCTCTGGCCAAAACTGGACCCAACATTCTAGCTTCCACAGGATCATGTTGGCTTTTCTCAGAAAGGACAAGAGCCTCTTGATTAAATAACCAAGTACCAGCTTTACCTCATCGCCAGGCCTCCGCCACTCCTTGATGTCTCACCCACATTCCTGAGCCACTCCAGACTGAAAGCAGCAGTTTTCCAGGAGCCACAGCTTCACAACCAATGGGCCTTCTGGGCAGACAGGCTGCTGCGTCCATCATTCGCAACCCCAAAGGCCAGCATAGCGCCAAGTACCTGGGTTTATCTCCCAGTCACAGCTCTGTGCTTTGCCTATTATATTAGTGTCGTCTAGGCCAGCTGTTGGCCCAAGACCAACAGCATCAGCTACTAGATATGCAAATTCCAGCACCCTACTCCATACCTACTGAACCACAAACTCTACGGGGTGGAGATTAGAAATCTAGATTTTAACAAGCCCTCCAAGGGATTCTAATAGATTCTCTATTTTGAGAGCCACCTGAAGTTCTGCCTGGTTCCCCTTTCTTTATCACACTTATTCTCACCTTTCTCCTATGTCTCAGCCAGGGCTGGCCCTGAAGTCTTGAGCAGACCTTCTTGCCTGCCTCCTGGATTTCAAGCTGACCCCGTCTATGAATACTTTGCATTCCTGACCCAGCACCCAGGGCCTACCACTACTGGAATCAAGATACAACCCCGCTAAAGCCCACCTACACAGCCCCAGGGCATGGATGCAGCCAGGGCCTCCATCACACCCTCCCTGCCTGCCCCTTGCAGAATCCCACAGGCTAGAGGGATCCACAGGGAACAGGACGGGGCAGCTCAGGGATGGGAAATGCCTTTGAAAGTCACTGGAAGGAGAAATGGGAGAGACCCATGGAAGGCCCTTAGCAGAAGGGAGGAATGCAGAGGGCTAAGGAACAGCAGGCTCTCCTCACTGTCCCCAGGATTCTGCCCACAGGAGGCCCTGCTAAGTAGCTGCCCCCTCCTGAGCCCTTCTATCAGTCCTCCTTTTAAACTTCACTTTCTGCTCAGCTATAATCTGTCGCTGCTGGGTGCCAAGGTCGCCTGCCATGTCCCTGATTGCAAGTCCACAAATGCAGTACCCAGAAATCCATTTAACTCCTAGAAAATGCATGGGCACATCCCTAAAGGAGCACTGGAGAATTTGCCACACAAGATAGCGGCTGCCTGCCTGATACTTTGTAATTATACACTGAATACCGTTCTCCCTCTGCACTGTTGGTCCCTATTCAGCACTTCATAACTGCAGAAGGATCTGGCTGGTTAGGGCTCAGGTAAGTAGATTCCTCTGCATTACAACCCCTCCACTGACACCACCACTGCCCACCTCAGCTCAGGTTCCTCTCTCTGCCCTTGGACAGTACCCCGAGTGGAAGCAGCTACACACTCACTGTGACAGCAATCTCTCTAGAGCTGTGGCTCCAGCAGCTCCCATTCCTGCCCTATGTTCTGTCTTAGCTATCTCCCCAATTGGCTTACTGCCCTCTGTCCCAACCCACCCCAAAACACCATCTCAACTGCCCCTTCAGCCCCGTCTCTTTTCCAAGAGCAGCTGGGTTCTGAAGGAAGCACAGTCACTGTGAGGCTAGGGGGCCACAGAGATGTGAGGGTCAGTGGTGGATGGGGGTGAGGGGGCAGAAGTAGCCTCACGGGTGCCATGGTCTAAAATACCTCAGGAAGCAGTTATAATCCGTGTCTCCAGTATTTTCCAATGTGCCTTCCATGAAAGACATAATCTGTGGCTATTAACAGGTATTTTGTGAAAAAAAAAGGTTGGGGGACTTCTGTGATCAAATTCACTTAGGATACCCTAGAAGAGAATAAGGCTTTCTTACTATAAGGTGTCATAGAGTCTTTAAAGTGGTTAATATATTTAGGTCAACCCTAAAGAAAGATTTTCGAATGTATTAATCCACAGAACTCTAGTCCATAGTGCCTGGCATGGAACTAGTGTCCCGTGGCATGGCCTGCAGGTCCCTGCTGCCAACAGCGGTTATCCGAACCTGTGGTCTCCCAGTAGAGGGGTGAGAGTTATAGAAGGAGCAGGCAAGGAGTGGGTAAGCAACAGAAGCTGGTCCTGAGCAGCTTGCTGGTCAGAAAATCCATAATCCTTAAACTGACTCTTGCAGGCACTTTCCTAGGCTCTTTGAAATCATAGTCACATTAAATCCTATCATCTACCCAGTAAAGTGTATATCATTATTGCCATTTCACAGACTGAAAGATCCTAAGAAACCAGCAAGATTTGAACTCAGACTCCAAATGATGAGTCCTGCTAAGGACCCTCAGGGGAACTCTGGCTGCTGGGGAAGGCAAAGGGAAGAGCCATTCACTCCTGCCCACGGCCACCATCCATGCCAATCAAGATGCCAAGAACCCATCCCCTCTCTGGCAGCCAGCAGACTGTAGGGGCCGCTTCTATCAAATTCAACTCATGAACATTTTCCTGACACGGTGTAAACATTTGTCAGGAACAGAGTTCTTATCTTCCCCAAACCCAGCTTAATCCACGCTCCAGTACTTTCTAAGTCAGACTGCGATAGCATCACCCCAGGAGTGGGCACGTGTCAGCATGTGAAAACATGGGTCTAGCAGGCGTCTCCTGTGACAAAACTCACCTGAGCACTGGTTTCGGACATAAACCTGTCTTGTTTGTTTTGGAAAAATCCAATTCTTCTCTGCAAAGTAATTCCTGTACCCCATAATTTCCAACAGATTTAGTGTTGTTCCTGGCAAAGACATTCAGGGGCAGCTTCTGCACCTCTGAACACATTCAGGCAGAACTTGCCCAATCTCTGAGAGGCCTGGAAGTCCTATGAGGAAGAGAGGAACTGGGGAGAGGGCACTTGGTGCCAGAAGGAGGAAAGGGCTCCCACTCCCTCTGCACATTCAGAGCACGGGGCTGCGGAGGCCTTCCAAAGGCAGGGAGCCCTTAGCTACAGTGCCTCATCCATCCACAAACTTTTATTCAGCACCCACTGTGTGCCAAGGAAAGATTTCAGAAGCTTCCCTGGTCCATAAAATGTGCCTGTCTTGTGGGGTCTTTATTTACAAGTGAATGGATTGAGCTGATATTTGGGAGCATCAGCTATGTGACTGGTTTAACTTCACTGACTCTTCACTATAATGCTATGGGGTGAGCAACAGTATTCCCATTTTCTAGAGGGGAGATCAAAGCTCAGGAAAGTTAAATTACTTGTAAAAGATCATACAGCATGCTGATTTGTCACCAGGAGCCAACTTCTTTCCTCCTCACCATGCTGCCTTCCTGGGTTTTAAAGGTTTAAAAGCACCAGGCAGCCTCATGGAGGATCACTCCTTTTGTCAGAAGCATGTTCAGAACAGATCCTGCCTTAGCACCAACTAACGGTGGTGGCATCTGGGACAGAGTGGAGGCCCTGGCCAGCTGTCAGGGAGTCACGGGTCCCCAAACTTGTATGGGTACAGGTCTGGCTGCCTCCACGGCTATGCCTGGAGCTGGGAGCCACTGGGTTGTGAAATCAGTGGTCTAGACTCTAATATGCTGCTAAGCATTGAACAATCACGGGCACAGGAGCACTTCCTCCCTTCCCTATCTATTTTTCTCCACCACCCATGACTTTCTCTTTCACAGGGCTCGTCGCTGTTTGACATTTCTTTACCTATCTGTTTGTCTACTTTAGAGTCTAAGACACCACAGAGACAACACACCCCACTCACACAGTATCTCCAGGGCTAGCACATGCCTGGAACACAGAAGGATCTCGATATCTATTTATTGGATGAATAAATGAAGAGAAACCCAAGGTGGATGAAGAAAATGCAAAAGGGCACTTTTCTATCTAAGCAAGGCTCATCTCCTGCCCTGGATGAGTCCAGAGCACTGTGAGAACTCACCAGTGAATGACCAGGCTCTTTTTCAGTAGTAGTCTTTATTAAGTTCTGGAAGACAGGTGAGAAGTCAAGAAATTGGCACGAAGCATCCTGCAGTTCTAGTTTCTAAAGAGAGTAAAGAACTGGATTCTAGACTATGGACCTGTATTGGTACCCGTGACGAGAATTACATCAGCAATGATTTGAGCACCAGGAGACCAGATGGCCCATCCTTCTGGATTGAATAATATCCCCCACAGAATTCATGTCTATTTAGAACCTCAGAATGTGACTTTATTTGGAAATAGGGTCTTGGCAGATGAAATGAGTTAAGATCAGGTCATACTGGATCAGGGTAGACCCTACTTCAATGACCCATGTCCTTATAAGAAGAGAAAGCAGAGATAAAGAGACATATGGATAAGAACACGACGTGAGGATGGAGGCAGAGATTGGAGTGACACAACTACAAGCCAAAAAACACCAACACCACGGCCAGCAGCTAGGAAGAAACAAGGAAAGATTCTTCCCCAAGAACCTTCGGAAGATTCTTCCTTAGAATGATAACAGTAGGTGTGGCCCTACTAATACCTTGATTTTGGACTTCTAGCCTCCAGAGCTGTGAAAAAATAAATTTCTATTGTTTTAGACCACCCACTCTGCGGTATTTTGTTATGGCCTCTCTAGGAAACTACCAAGGACATGTTTGGTCAGACTTACCTCATTTTCTTAACAGAATTACTAGAGCAGCAAGGCAACTGTCACAGCTTCCTGCAAGGGTATGCCTCCCTCAGCCAGTGCTTCCTCAGATCAAGGGATAGGCCCCATGGTCAGGTGGAAGAGCCTGGTAAGGGAGGCACCAATACTGGACCAAGTGGACTCTTTCTCAAGGATATGGACTCTTCTCCAAAGAATTTCAACATATAACAGAAAAGACTAAAGCCTGGGAGAACGCAGAGCAGGATCACCTGAGTATTAACCTAGTTTACTTTCTCTCATTTTTTTGCAGCCCTATAACCTAGATCAGACATAAGCCAACACCAGAAATCAGCAGACCATCAGTGCTAAGTTTAAGGATAAAGCAAATGAAGAGCATGGAGTTTATTAAACCTAAAAGGTCATTTTGTGTAAACACTTTAAGTTTAAAGGAAGGAACTAGGACCCAGGGAAGGGAGTGGCATTAGTTGTTTAAGGACACACAGTGAGATAGAGGTAGAGATGAAGCCAGGATTTCCGCTCTTGTGCAGTCGGGGTAAATGTATGTGACAAAGCTGAAACTCCATCGCGGAGTTAAGAAGTCAACTGTCAAAGCCAAGCGGGTTGTATATGCAGGTGATAAAACTGTGGGACATCATTCACATTGTTGCTTGCCTCTAGAATTGTGCAGTATATACCCTGCACCCCCTACACGGCAGCCCTAACAGTTGCTTGGATTTCCACCTATAGGGATTGCAAAAATGCCACTGGAGTACATCAGCAATATGGCACCAGTTAACTCTGGTTTCCATGGGAAATTACGGAATAGACATAACTAGTGGAAAATGAGTCAGTTTCACTTCTGTGCAGAGAAAAACCATTTTTAATACAAGAATAAGACTTCTCCCTGGCTCCAGCTTGCTACCTCCATTGAATATTTTTGCAATTTGATGTGGAAGTTGCACCATACAAGTACAGACCATGCCATCAACCTTGAGTGATGCCAGCTGCCAGCAGTTTGAACTTGGCGGCAGCAGTCAACTGAAATTCCAAAAGGAGTAAAGGAGAACATAGTACTATTTGCAGGGAACAAATATTTCACGATGTGTCAGTGTAAGTTACTGTTATTTTTTTTTTTCATTTATATACATATTTGCATTTATTTACAAATTGACAGTTTCTCAGTGCATACTTTATAAAATGTGCACCGGGGTATATAAAATCCTGCTGCCCAAGGAGAGAGTAACGCTTTTTGTTTTTTCATTGATTATTCTTCTAAAACAATACTTCTGATGAAGGACTGCTTCAGGTTAGATTTCCAGATTTCCTTAGAGATGATGCAGTAAACTAGTCCCAAATAAGTTCAAAAATTATGTCCAGTGCATGTGATAGCCTAAAGAACATTAAAAAAAAAGTATATATATTTTATTACTAGAAAATCTGTTTCTCTCTGGTCCCAACAAATAAATGTTGAAAAGATATTTCAAAAATATTAGATAGAAGAGGTTCCATATCATTAATCTGCTCTGGAGGCCAATAGGTCTCTGTGAGGCCCCAGTGCCAGACTTTGCATCTCTCCCTGACAATCACAGGATGCTGGCATTAGATAGCCCTTGAAGATGGTCCAGTCTAGCTTTTTCCACGCTGTCTCAAGGCAACCCAGGATGCCACAGAGGTATACCTCCAGGTCCCTGCAAACAGGAGAGTCTCAAAGGTTCGCTTCTGGCCAAAAAGACTGCCATGTTTTATTTTTTGGAACTCTGTTAGATTTCACTTTTTAACACAGTCATGGCTTTTTAAAATGCAATAATTATTGCTCTAACCTAGTAACCTCATGATTCTATAGTATGGACACTTTAATCAGAGAGCCTAAATTCAACCCTTACCTTCTGCCACTTACTAGCTGTGTCACTGGGAAAATTACTGAACTGCCCGGTGCCTCTATTTCCTCATCTGAAAAATGGAGACAATAACAGTATGTACCTCACAGCTAAGCACTCAGTAACTGTTGGCTGCTATACTTAATGTTTTGCATCCTCACTATATAGAAGAAGAATCTGGAACCCAGGGAGGCAAAGCAATGTATCTGAGGTTGCCTAGATGAGAACTCTAGTCCCTTGACTCCGCAGGCAAGGTGCTTTCACGCCACATGGCAGCCTCCAATTACAACTCACCCTCCAAGAAGATGTGCCAAGGTTCCTGGTGATCACAGAGGGTCCTTGTGCAACCACCGAGTTTGACACTTTCCAGCTTGAAGTGGGAGCTGATTATTTGTTAAACCCAACTGAAGAATTAATTCAGCTGTGAGTATTTTTGAGCTACTTGAATTGTCCCCAAAATGGGCCTGCATGACTGACACTGGATGAAACCAATGGAGGGACAGATGGATGTGGCCCTCCACCACCCTCCCATGCCTCTGCCAACCAGTGCCACCCCATTCTTCACTGGACAAGCTCCCCAAGCAGATGCCCTCACATAGCCACAAAATTTTTAGAAAATACCATATTCTCTGGATTCTAAGATGCTCATTTCTTTTTTATATTTCAGTGTTTCTGAAATGGTGAAAAATCTTACAATCAGTCTATGCATTTAATGTGGTAGTGTTCTTTTTACTCCGAAAAGCTATTATTAAATCAACAATGTGTCTTATAATTGGTGGCATGATAACATTGTGAAAAGACCGCACCTTGTAACAGACGCGATGGGATTGTTGATTGTCTCTAGGAAAAGACAAGTGACAAAAGAATGGCTAAGTCCTACTATTGAGAGCTTGCAAGTGCCATAGCTTCTGTGATTTATGTATGTCTAAAGTGTCAGGCAGGGTGAGGCTGGGCTCTGGGTGGAAGCAGCCCTCTTCTCTGTAGGTGGAGCCTGGGTGTGCCTCGGGCCTGAGGTAAGTAGGGGCGGGAACAGCTGTGCATCATGGCTGGAGCTGTGCAGATTTTATCAGACTTCTCCACAAACAGCACAAATGGAAAAGTCCAGCCCAGGCTCAGAATTTCCTGGCTTGGAGCCCCAGCAGTCGAAAAGCTGCTGGATTCACCCAGCTTCCCTGGCAGGAAAGCACACAGGAGGTGGAGGAAAGGTGGCAATAGTTCCTGCCGCCCACTGTGACAAAGAGGGTGGAGAGCTTGGCTCAAAGAGACTTACTTCATAGAGAAAATGAGGTCTGCACTGCAGGAGGAGTGGTTACTGGAGCCCCCCACTTACTGTCCCCATGATCGAGGACAACACCAGTTCTCACCTCTGTGTCTGGAATATTCTCCCTGCCCTGACAGAGCTGCCATGAAGCGTGATGATTAAAGCCTAGGTTTGAACCCCAGCTCTACTACTTACTAAACTGGAACACTTTGTGCCTCTATTTCTTCATTTGGAAAATGTAGGTGATAATAAGGGTATCTCTCTCAAGGGCCATTATGAGGAGTAAATGAGTTATAACACATTAAATGCCAGGAGTGTGGCCCAGCTCCTAGCAAGTTCTATTTAAGCTCTAGTTTAGAGATTTGCTATTTGCCTGGTAAACTCTTATTCATCCTTTTTAAAAATCAACCCAATAATCACCTTAAAGAAGCCTTCTCTGACGAGCCCTGACCCAATTTTCTCCTCTAGCTTGCCTCTGTTCCTTGAATGTATATGTGTGGGTGACATTGTGAAAGAAACGGGGAGGTTAGTCTCTCCATCTATTGTCTGTATCATGCTATAATTGTCTGCTTATTTTCTGTTAGAGGGGAAGCTTCAGAACATCAGGGACTGAGTCTTGATCATCTCTGTGCCCTCAGTACTTAGAATAGGACCTGGAACTGAGTATACCCTCACGACTGTTTAAAGCATAGAGAGGAATGGGATGGAGTGAAATGGCACAGCATAGGATGGGATGGAATGGGCTGCAAGCAATGGAATGGAACGAAATAGTTGTGACAGACAAGATCTTTTCCAATCACAAAAGAGATACTTGCTTAAGGCAGATTCAGGAAGAAAAATAACCTTGATGTGGAAGGCAATGTGCCAATTGATGCCCAAAGCTTTAAGGCCTAGAATAAGCAGGTCTCCCTAGGGACATCACACCACTCTGGGCCCCACTCATGGGAGAAATTGCCTTCAGAACCAGCAGGGAGGTCAGCTGGAAGGGGCTGTCCACAATCCAGCTCCTGATCCTCTCCTCAGGCTGCAGGCTCCATGTCAGGTGTAGTAGTCCAGGAAATGAAGGCCAACTCACCATGCAGGGCACTGACCCCAGTCAAGCAGGCAGTTGCGGTTCTGCTTGCCTGCCTACCTTGCAGGAGCTGACAGCACCATTTTCCTGGAACTTCAAACCTGACTAGGTCTCCAGGGAGCAGAACTCCTGAAATTCCTGGCAGGCCTTTCTGAGGGAATCCCTCGTCTAGCCTTCTTGCAGGGAGAAAGGTGTCATTGGCATAACATTCCACAACTCTGCCACCGGGGAGCTGACAAGCTTACGGCTCAGCTGCCCAAGGATCCTGTCCTGCAGAGGACCCTTGCTTGACACTTCTGCCATGAAAAACTCATTTTATTTAAACTTTCTTTCTGCTATGGAGTTTTAATAATAAAAAAAAGTCACTTATTTTTCTGCAGTGAAAAATATATTTAACTACAACAATGCATAACCCAAATACCATTTGCCTTGTCTTATCAATTCTTAGCTCATTTATCATCTTTATTAAAAATCCTTGAAGAAACATCAGCCTCGGAAACTGCTGGGTGCCTCCTTTAGGGAGGTGAAGAGGGAAGGGAAATCTGGAGTCCATGTTAGTCACATTCTCTGAGTAGCAGCCCTGGAGAGAGCTTTCTCTACACTCCACCTACAACCCCACCCAGACGACTCCATATTCTAGGGCCAAAATCAACACTTTTCCTACAAATAGAGCACCATGTTGTAGGGACAGGAATCGTACAGTTCTGGATTCAAACCCCTGCATGACCGTTTATAAGCCAGCTGATCTAGGGTAAATCACTTAAGCTTTCCAACAGTTTCTCAGTCTGCAAAATAGGTATAATAATACCTACTTCACTGGACTGTGGAAAGGATTAAATGAGAAAGCAAATGTGAAAATGCCTAGCAGAGTCAGGCAAAAAGGAGATGTTCGGTAAAGGTTGGTTTCTTCATTAAATCATGAGGGAAACCTTTCTGGTCTAGCTTGGCAGTGGGAGTTAGAAATTGATAAAATTTAGGGCAGGACTGGCCTAAGGATCTTCCTCAAAGCCTTCCAAAGGCCACAGGTGTGGTTTTTCCCAGGAAACAGGCACTGCCTCCAGAAATCCTGGGCTCCCAGGCAGCAGAGGAGCGAGTGGCTGCTGGGCCGAGCCAACACAGGGGAGGCGCCTCTGTGGGAAGGGGAAGTCAGATCAGGAGAGGGGGATGAGTAACAGCAGCAGTTATCGTCCACCATCTATTTAAGCTCTAGTTTGGAGATTCGCTATTTGCCTCTGTGTCCTGATGTGGAAGCCATGGTGCACAGGGGTGAAGGGATCTGCCTATGGTCACACAGTGCCAAGTGCAGGGCAGGGCTCTGGCCGGGCCATCTGCGTGTCCCCATCGACCATACTCTTAAACTCTTCTCTTTAACAAAGGTGTGGGGGTCAACCCCCTGCCCTCCCCAGATGCTACGTCTTCCAGGAGACATAATTGGAGCCTCGGGAGTTATCCTGAGTTACCCACTACCACTGTCCCCACCTAGCTGGCCTCCGTCCCACATCAACCCTGTGGCACAGAGCATGATTTCAAAGCTCCATGCATGGCCCCATATAGATTTCTGCAAAGAGCAAAATAAGTTGGTAGATGAGCAAACACTGCATTATTTATTATGAAATTCCATGGGGAAGAAGAATCAATAACATTTAAGTTCATCCAAATACTAAGTGCCGTGCCTTTAATCCCCATTTTAATGATGGGCACCTCGAGGATGAGGAAGGATATTTAACCCGGGTCACGTGGAGGAAAGTGGCAAAACAAACTTGATCTCAATCTGCCTCGCTTGGGGCCTGGGCCTTCTCTTCACATCACTCTGGCTGAGGCTTTATTCAGTTCCCTGTAGTCCCCTGCAGTCCTCTGATTCACAGATGAAGATGCAGAAACTGCCCGTTTCCTCTGTGTGCTGGGTCTTTCTCTCCCTTTTTCCTGATGTTTCCTCTTTTATCCTCCCCCTTGAAAATAAAACCTTCCAGTAGCTCAAGAGCTACCTCCCTGAGCTCCACCCCACCCAGCAGAGGTGCCCTTGGGGACTCCTTCAATTTGCAAGACAATGACTGTCCAAAATGGTCCTCCTCAAAGTGGCATGTGGCTGTTGGTATCATGCCTCCTTGGGTCTGGGGACTTAGCTCTTCCTGACCTTGCTCCCACAGTGCCACTTCAGCTCAGCCTGCAGTCTGTGCTTTCCAGAAGCTTGGTTCCAGTAGTTTAAATAGGGCCCCCTGGTAGAAGAACAGCTGAGAGCTGGGAAGACAGGCTCTGCTGCCTTTAACTGCATAACTAAAGAAAGCCTCTGGACCGCTTCCAGCTGGGAGCCCTACCATAAAGGGCCCCAAGTAGCTTCCAACTTGTGAGTCGCAACATCTAAGTTGAAGAAGGATTTAAATGCTCAGATTCAATTGGCACTTACCATGTCTCCTACTTGCAGGCAGTGGGCTGGGCACACTCATAGGTATTATCTCTATCCCCATTTAACAAGTGAGGAAACTGAGGCCCAGAATATTTACATAGCTTGTGGCCAGGGGTGAGGGGTCACATAGCTAATAAGTGGGATTCAAACCCAGGCCTTCAGATGCCAAATCCAACACTCTCTCTACCCAGCCCTGCCTCCCAACATGACGCTTTTGTGGAAACTATTCTGAGAAATCAAAGCAACTCTTTTCTATCCAAAACTATAAATATCCAGAGACAGGGAGATGAAATGAGATGAGAAAACAGACATCTTTTCCCAGGATTTGGGAGCAAATTCTTGCAAAGCTCCTAAAAGCATTTTGAGCTCTGAAAGCAAGAAATTGTCAGTGCAGGAGAAAAAAAGAAAAGAATAATAAAGAAAAGGAAAAGCAGAGCGTAGAATATAAAGCATTATGCTGATCTGATGTTGAAAGAATCATAGCTTGTACCATCGCCCTAAAACCAGCAAAGACCTACTGGATGCTAACTGCAAGAGAGGCATGTGCTAAATATACATTAGCTTGTTTAACCTTCACAGTAGCCCCATGCTATAGATACCAACATTAACCCCGTTGTACAGTTGGAGAAACTAGAGCACAGAGAGGTGAAATAACTCGCTCAAGGTCACGGATCTTTGTAAGCTTTAACGCTAGGATGCGTGGCTCCAAAGACCACTGTGCTCTACTGCCTCCAGCTGAACAGCCCAGCTGAAGAGGCAGCACACCTGACTCTCTGCTAAGACCCCACTCTAGGTCTAGGATAGACATTATTCCTGGGAGTCTACATTCTGCTTGCTGTCAACTCTAGCTGGGAACCCAAATGGAGCCCTGCATTCTCAGAGCCCCAGAAAGATCATAGGCAAGCATTTGGAGGGGCAGAAGTAAATATTTAAGAGCTCCACCACTTAGGTCCCGTGGGTCCTCTCTTCCATGTCTCCCCTCTTTTCTTTCTCATGGCCCCATGCATTTCCTCTGCTTTGTGTGAAGTCTGAAAGATCCATTTGTCTAAAATGCAAACCTGAAAACTGTCACTGATCATCAGAGTAGTGGCAATGCAGGCAGTCCCCATTCCAGAACAAATACGTTGCTAATCGAGTTGTTTGGAATTTAATGCCAATTTTTCTATGACAACCAACTAACCCAAGGAGAAGTCTCCAGGAAGCCAACCCACACAACACATTTACCCAGAATGGACTCAGCCAACATTTACCCGAGTCTGCACTGTCCAATAAGTCACACTAACCACATTTCAAATATCCTTAAGTAGCATGCGGTTACTGGATATTGTACTGAACAAAGCAGAGCAGTTCTAGAACATTTCCATCATTTCAGAAAGTTCTATTGGACAGCCCTGATCTAGATCCTAACGCCAAATTCTAACACTGCCTAAGACAATAATTTTTCTAGAGATTAAACTTGGAGTGCCGGGTACATACCATTCCTCCCAAGGGAAATCATGATAAGCCGCAGGACATAGGGAGGTGGCTTTGGAGTCACACAGCTCCCAGTCTGTTCAAGCTCTGACACTTCCTGACCATATTATTAACTTCTCTGTGCCTCAGTTTCCTCATCTGGAGCATGGGACAATGCCCTCTTCCCAGGTATCCACAAGGATCGAGTGAGATGCTGCTCAGTACACTCAGTGCTTCCTCTGTCCCCTAATAATGCTAACTGGCACAGAGCAGTGGCTGGGGAACCCCAGCTCTAAGCAATCACCAACGACTGCCACAGCCTGGAGCAGATGTGGTGAAGGGCTGAAATGGGACTTCTGGCTGCAAAGGAACAGTGGTGGGGAGGCAGGGAGCTGGCAGGCTTGTGGCCTCAGTATTCGCCATCTCTTGTAATTTTAGTCCCTATGTTAGAAAGATCTAAAGCCACTTTGCAATCACCACCATAAGGGTAAGTACCCCAATCGCAGGCACTGGGAGGGAAAAAACAGGAGGAAGAGAGGGCCAGAAATACCACGAGGTGGCCCTGGAAATAAAAGAGAAGCCCTTGAGCCGATTAAGAATCTATTCATTCATTCAATAAACAATTACCGAGCATGTTAAGTCCTTCTACTAGTACCAAGGAGATGTAGATGACTAAGACTTGGTCCCTGTCCTCAAAGCCTCCACTAGCTAGTGGGTGAGGCCAACAGAACAAGAATCACTGCACTCATATGATAAGTGCTCTCTGATAGTGGGAAATCCAGCGGGCCTTGGGGGCTCAGACAGCCAGCTGGTGGGTAAAGGGGTCTTGGGAATGGGAAGTAAGAAAGGCTCGGGAGCCTTCCAAGGGTGGTGCTTGCTCAAAACTTTCAATGACAAAGTATGGAGAGGAGTACCAGGCAAAGGAAACTGCAGGAACAAAGATATATGGGGCATGACTACTGCACGCCACTACATCAAGCAGCTCCACAGAGCCGGAGCCTTCTGGAGAAGTGACGAGAGATGAGGACGGAGAGAGCAAGTCATGAAGTCACAGGATATCAGGCCACGGTTCTGCCCTATATATTTTATCATTCCACAGCATGCCTGTTTTATTGTCACTGAGAAGAGCAAGGGGCTGGGCCAAATCACACAGTCACAATTCAAACTTCTGTTCAGACTTGGCATACTTGATGTCTGCTCACATTCCGACAGGGAATCTCTTGTCATTGCATGTAAAGAACATTCATAAGTTAGGAATCATTAACACATTTTCAAAAAGTTAAAAATATTATGTGAAGTATGAGACTTGATCGGCTCCTAGATTTCACAAATTCTAATACATGGATTAGCATCATTTTTCTTAAAGGGTCAGATAGTAAAATATTTCAGGCCTCGTGGGACATACAGTCTCTATTGCAACTACTCAATTCTGCAGCTGTAGAACAAAAACAGCCATAAACAACATGTAAATGACTGAACATGGCTGTGTTCCAAGAAAATTTTATGAAAACAGGCAGTGGGCAGGATTTGGCCCCTATAACCGGCCCCTGCTATAAAGAACATCCTTGGGCCCAGCAGGGAAATATGAATAAGGATTGTACATAATAGTGTTGTACTGATGTTAATTTTCTTGAGTGTGATAAGTATATTGTGGTTCTGCAGGGGAATGTCTTTCTTCACAGCAGACACATGCTGAAGTTATTTAGAGGGCACAGAGGCTATAACTAATTCTCAAATAGTTCACGGAGGTAATAGGTATATGCAGAAAGAGAGATAAGGCTAATGTGAAATGTAGTAAAATGTTAAGAATGGTGAAACCAGGTGAAAGGTATATGGATGTCCCTTGTACTAATCTTGCAACTTCTTTATAAGTTTGAAATCTTTCAAAAGCAAAAGTTTGAAGGAAAAACAACTTGCTTCAGAGAAACAAAAGGTCTTCCTGAACAGACTGCTCTGAACTCCCCAACCTTCCGAGCTCTCCAACCTTGCCTAGCGCAAGCTTGCGTTTCTGCAGAGTGGGTGCAGGTTCACTTTTGATCATGTGCCTCGCCTTTTTGAATAGTTCTGCAATACCAGAGGTTATTTGAATGCAAAAATGGGAGCAGGTTCTTGGCTCCTTCTCAGACCCTTTTTTGTTTGAATTCTTGTTTTTTTCACCCAACAGCCTGGAGACCAGTTTCCTGTTGACACAGGTCTCAGAAGCTGTGGAAGAACAAGCAGGCCTAAGAGCTTTGAGTGCTCCCCATCGTGGGATTTCCTGCAGAAGACAGACTCGGGAGCAGCCGCTGAGGAAAGGAGGTCTTTAGCACTCTCTGTCTGATTAGAGGCCACCTGGGACCTGCAGGTGCTTGGTGTGACGCTTTCTGTTAAGCCAGGAGTCAATGACACTGTTAAAAAGGTTGGCAGCAGCAATTTCCCAAATAACCCAGATCTTAATAGCCAATGATTCCACTGCAGAGTGACTTCCTAATTCTTGATTTATTAGTAATCAATACAATGAAAAATACTAACACCTCCATTAAAGTAAGCATCCATTGATTTACATTGGGAAGGTGGATTTGTTTGGAGACCCAGTACCTCAAATTGCTTCGGTTTTGATTTTTAACCTGTCAAAGAAATACCATAAAGTATAGAATGTATACAATTCCTGGAAGGGGACATGGGAGAGTAGTGGAAATGACCACTCTAGGCCTCCCACCCTCCAATTCTCTGCAAAACATAACAAAGTATATGGTGCTCCTTGAGCTTCCCTGGGCACCAAACCTGGCCAGCCCCATTTGGAAACATCCATCATTGCCTCTACAAGCCAACTCTGGCCCTTATGCTCTTCTGGGAAAAACAAAAGGAAAATAGAAGTCCCTCAAAAGGGATATATGGCATTGCTTGGGAACCGGAGCTCTGATAGACTTGGCATAGGCCTTCTTAGCTATTTCAAGAGCTAGGATCCAGAGCTCTAAAAGGGTCTATCTCCAAAGACAATGTCCTACAGAGATAAATACCTTGTATGTCTTCCACCAATCCCCCACAAACACCCTTTGTGGTAAACATCATTCACTTGCAATTACTCGCTGCCCTCACCCTGTAAGAGAATTATTCAACCTCCTTCCCCTTGCCTTGTGACTTACAAAGTCCCCACGCCACTGTCAGGCTCTGCCACAAGACTTGTTTTTGCCAACGGAATGTGAGCGGACATGAAATATGCCAAGTGTGAGCAGAAGTTTTAAATGTAACTATGCGATTTGGCTCAGCCTCTTGTTCTTCTCGGCTATGATAAAATGGGCATGTCGCAGAATGAGAAAAGGATATGGAGCAGAATCACAGCCCACATGCAACACAAGAAGAAAATATGCCTTTGTTTTCTAAACCACTGAGATTAGGGAGCTATTTGTTATGCGACCAAACTTAGCAACACCTGGCTAATCGCCCTGCAATACTGGAGTAGCGAGTAGACTACCGGGAGTCTTTAGGCTCTTTGCACCCATATCCTATGGCTCCTATCTGCCACCTAACAAAGCCCAGGCCTGGTTCTATCTTCACTGTGACTCACTTTCCATCCATTTACATTGAAGCCTCCTTAAGGAGTAAATCTTCCCAGCAGTGCTCTTAATTCGTGACTCATTCCTGACAATGACTCTCCGTGGGAGAAAGAAAAGAAGACCTAATGTTCCAACGATACCACTGGGGATCTTAGAGTGAATATTCCCCCTTTTCCTCTCCCAGAGAGGCTCTACACCAAAGGCGGATGGATACTCACTGCCTAAGACAAAGAGCTCAATATGTAGGAGACAGTGCTGAGGTAGCAGATGGAGTGTTAGACTCCAGTTCAGGTGAAGCTGCTGGGCTATATGACCCCCTTAAACCATGAGTCTCCAAGGGCCTGGGTGACCTGCGCAAGTCGCTCTCCCTGTCTGAACTGATCAGTGGTTTGCAGACTGAGCCCTGGGTTCCTCAGAGCGGTCTCAGCAGACAGCTAAAGTGAAAAGAAGCCTGTGGCCAGTAGGTCCTCATTTCCTGCTTCAGTCAGATGAGTTCTGCTTTGCTCTGTTGAACTTATTAGGTTTCCAGGTAAGGTTTTGTTTGGCCAGAAATTCTATGACAAATGCATTTTAAAACCATTAACCAAGTGATCGCTAAGCACCTTTCCAGCTCTGATGCACTGTGGGATTTGCCAACCCCCAACATCCTATGCATTCCGTGGTCACCCACTTCTCTGTCAATGTACTTAAGGATTTACTAATACCCAGAGGGCAACCAGTGATGACAAACTGACAAGCAAGAATATAATGAGGTAGATTCAAAACAACTCAACCAAGAGCTATAAAACAGCTGCCTCTAGTTCTATAAGGTGGTTGAACTTTGGAAAGCTAAAGAAAAAAAATCGGTTCAGAGACACTACTGTGGAAGTAAGTCCAAAGTTTTAGATTTCCACTTGTGGACTATCCTCTGCTTAGAATGTCTGGGTAAGACCACCACCCACCCCAACATCCCAACTGGAAAAGGGTCTTCCGCAGTGAGAGTCAGATCCCTTTACATGGCCAGCGTGCCCTGGAAACTTTGCTGTAGTATTTGTTGATCAGAATTCTGTTTCTCATCTACCCTGCTTTCTGTCTCACATTCCCTCTGAACTCTTTTAAGAAACTCTGGTCTCAAGATGCTTATAGGGGGTTCTACACAAAGGATGGAGAGCCTTTTAGTTTCCCAAAGCCCTTGTGGGTTGACCCATATTCTGAGCCCAGGGGAACAGGGCAGAGTCTTGACAGTCATGACACCAAGGGCCACATCTTATCTACCCAGGTAAATTCTGCTTCCTGAAATGACTGAATGATACTCAATGGGACAAGAATCCATTCTTCCACCAGACCAACCATGGGACAGGGAGTGCTCTGGACACCAGAGCAGCACCAGGGGTGACTGTGACCTATACTCAAGTTGCTGATAAGTAGGTGAGCAGGGCAGAGTTGAGAAGTGGGGTCCAGAAAAAAGGGCATGAGGTTGCTGCAACAGCCAGAGGAGATTAATTTAAACAGACAGAAGCTGGTCCATGGAGACAGGAAACTATCAGGAAAGAGAGAAACTCTGTTTCGGTGAGATTTATATAAGAGGGACATGAGCAGAGTAGGCCACTCAGAAAGTAAGGGCCTACTTGATGGAAAATGCAGCTTGGACTTTTTTTGGCTGGGGAAACACAGAGAGGGCCTAGATTCCTCTGTGAGCAGAGGAGATATGAGTGAGCTCAGCTGGGCTGAGAGTCAAAGTAAGGATGAGCCCTGAACTGGGACTTGGAGAGAGCACCCGTCCCAAAGAGCTTAGCACGAGGCTGAGCACACAGTATGAGATTTAACACGTTAGACTGTCTACCATAAACAATTCCAGCAGCGTCTTGGCTATGTTCTTGCCCTCCCCTGCTCTATTCTTCACACTGCAGTCAGAGCAACCTTTTAATCCTGCTGACCTGTACGTCTCCTCCCTTTCTACAGGCCCTAGCTGGCCGCATTGCCCACGTCTGCTTCCCTCTCCTTGCAGCTCAGCCCACTGGGACTTCACTGATCTACCCCTGCCCACAACTCTAGCCTCACTTGGCCTCCCAACCTCACACCTTAGGTTTCTTGAACACACCAAGCTGTTGTCCTCTGTGGAGAATTCCATTTTGCAGATGAGAGAATTGAGGCTTAAAACAAATTTAGTCGTTTGCCCAAGAGCACATGGCTAGTGAGTGTCAGAGTCGGGATTTGAATCTAGTCAGCCTGATCCTTGGCCCAGGTGTTTAGCCACCACCAACATGACAACTAGAGGACACAAAAGGGAAAAGTCCCAAGGGCGTGTCTTTGGAGAATGAATTCCTAGCTCTGTGTGACAGAAAAAGGAAACCTATGAATCTGCAATGCCTTTCCTCAGCATGCTGGGAAACAAAGTTATATGGTGATAAATGTAATTCTTCCATATTAATGCCACCTTCTGAGTCTGGGCCCCTGTGTTTCCAGGAGCCCCCTAAGGCTCCAGTCCTCTCAATGACTAAGTCAGACCAAAGTCAGAGGAAGTGCCAAGGGAATGCCATGTTCCTCTGGTGACAGGTGCCTCTCCCTGGGCAGTGAGAATGTGTTGTGGAGGGTGGGGTGGCACACAGTTTTCAGATCAACCCAGTTCCCAAGGGCCATTTGCAGTGGGCTGTGTTGGCTTTGGCAACCTCTCGTCAATTAACTATGTGCAGGCCAAACATAATATCTTGACAAAGAATGGTTCAATTCAGTTCAAATAGACTTTCTCCACAGAGCCCATAATACGTAATGAGGTTATTCAATCTAGAAGAAATCCAATGACCTGAAAAAAATTCGTGTGCATTAAAGTGACCATTTTCTTCACCTGCATCTCCACAAGCTCCTATTTTACCTGTTGTCAACAATGTCTGCCTGGGCTACAGGCTATGAAGATGCTATTCATTCTGGGGTTCCTGCCCTGTCGCTCTGCCCTGGGATGACACAGTGAGCTGTGTGCCAAGATAGAGACCTCAATCCCAACACTGACTGGGCATCAGTCAGAATCCTCTGGAAGGTACTTTGCAAATACAGATTTCCAGGCTCTACCCCTGTAGATTCTGATTCAACACATCTGAGACAAGGCCCAGGAGTCTATATTTTCCCATGCAAACAGGCCCGTAGAGCAATGTTTGGACACCATCAAGTAGCAGTGTAGACACTACTGTCATGCAGGCTTAGCCACTCCTTCTTGTGAGAACCTTGAACATGTAACATCTCAGCCTCAGTTTCCTTATTTAGAAAAGGAATACACAATATGCGGCCTGCTTGCTCCTTGGGTGGCTCATATGGATCAAGGAAAATTATATGAATAAAATAATAAAATAGCTAACATTTACTAACTATTGACCATATTCCAGGCACCAGATAGAAGCACTTGGCCTGCATAACCGAGTCTTCATAAAAAATCAAATGAGGGAGTTACTATTGTTACCTATGATAAGTAAACTGAGGCACAGAGAGGTTAGGCAACTTGTCCATAGTCACCAAGCTTGGGATGTGAGCTCAGGGATGATTCCAGAGCCCAGGCTCCTCTCCGATCCCTTCCATGAAACCTGGCAGGTGCTGTGTATATGTGAGACAGGGGTTCTGGATTCAGTTTTCCTGCCCACTCCCTCACTGACAGCATCAGGCTGTGAGGTCTGAGCCTGAGGGATGGGACAGCAGGAGCACTGAACATTAAATATGGCCATCCAGTGCCTTTCTGCAAGAGCACAAGGAACAGATGCCCCCCACGTGACCCTCACTTCCCCACCAGCTGTCAGGGGTACGGAAGCAGGCCCTAGTTTCTGCCGCTAGGAAAGAAGAAAAACAAGGTGATAGCAACAACCCTGACTGGGGCACGGGCTGCCATTTTGAATTGCCAAGGCCAGAAGCCAAAAATATTGAGAAGAATTCTTAAAACAACAACTCCTTATGCTTGTACATTTGACAAAGAGGAGAGGATGCTACCATTTATTGAGCACCGACTCTACAATACTCTAGTCGTCACTTTTTTTAACTCTCACAGTAGCCCCACGAAGCAGGGCTTTTTCTTAGCCATTCTTCAGATGTCATAGCTGGGTCTCAGAAATACTAATTAAGGGGTCCCAGGGCAAGCAAGCAGTACACACTGGACATGATTCAGATGGGCCTGGCTCCACAGCCTGCCCTTCCTGTGCCACAGCGTCTCCCACAGAGCACTTCATGACCAGGCTGAGAACACTAGGTTACAAGGTGTTTCAGCCTTATGCTAAGGCAGGTGTGCCCACCTCAAAGGGCCAGGCCAAGATGAAAAGTCACAATTAACCGAGCACAACTTAATTTCAGGAACTTGCTTGTAGATAATATTATTAAAGGTTCACCGCCGCCGTGCCAGCCTTGGTTTTATTATCCCACTTTACAGAGGTGGAATCCGAAGCTCTATGAAGAAGGAAATGAGGGAGGCAGGAGCACTGTTCGCTTCTGCACTGCCCCAGCAACCTCGGCCTGCCTGGGGAGACATGCTTGGCAGGGTCAGCAAAGGCCTAAGGAGAACAAGGAGCTGCTGTGAACAAATCTTTAGATTCTAAGGGGAAAGCATTAGATGTTGGTGAGGACAGATTTTCTCACCACCGAGGATTTTGTGTAACTAAGGGGGTGTCCTGTTTCCTATCCTTTATCTTAGCCATTGCCTCAATAAACCCATTAGGAAGATACCCAGGCATGAATGTAGACACCAACTTTGTGAAGCTGACCTCAAGCCTTCACATTCCAAGAGGCTCATGTGCTAACCCCACTGTGTCTGAGGGGCTGTGCTGGGGATTTCTGTACACCATTCCATTTGGTGCTCATGACAATGTTAAGGGTTGGTGTGTCCTACCAAGATCTCATCTTAGAAGGAAGAGTTCTGGGAGATTAGGCTGGCTCCCCAAGTCTCCCAGCTAGTCCCAGGTAGAGCTGGGATTCAAATCCAGGCCCCTGAGCCTGAGCTCTCCAAGTGACACCACAGGGTCTTTCAACAGCAGATGAGAATCTAAGCAAATTAATTACTGGGGGTGTGGCTTCCCACCCCTCATGGGAGAGGGAGACCACTGATCACTTAACATGCTCCACCAGCAAGTGACTGACAGGGAGGCCACCTTTCCCGGTGGTTGCCTATGGTATCAGCTGGGGAAATGAACTCCCCATAGGACAATTGCCACCTGAGTCAGACAAAAAAACTGGGCTCCTGTTCTACAGAATGGGCCAGAGAAGGCAAACGGTTTCTGAAGGCTGCAAATGAACCCCAGGCTCTGCTAGGACTATAAAGCTGATCAAATCTCTTCTCTCAAACTGGGTGAGTAGAGAGAGCCTGAAGGCTAGGTACAGGGTGGACAAGCCTTCCCTTTGGTCTGGACTTAAAGACCTGATTGAGATAGATAGTCCTGAACTTTTGTATAATCCTGCATTACCTTAAAAATATAAAAACACAAGATCTTCCCTCAATTCCTAGCCACACCCAAATTCTAGCTAATCCCACATGATTTATCTTCTAGGAGGAGGCATCAATCCTGGCTTCTGGATTGGCCTTTTACCCACTTAAGTGAACCCACAGCATCATGGCCATCAGGATGGCACATGAGGTTTATTTAGGGTCAAAGTCTGTTTCATTAAAAGTCTACCCACCAGCAACAACCACTTTCCAAGATGGCTAAAAGGAAGCCAAAGGCACCCTGGGTACAGGCAGGGGCTGACATCAAAAGGAAATCTTTCTGCGGGATGACCAGGAGAGCCATACAAAACAGAGGAGCCAATTCAATATTTCTTCCAGCAAAGTAGTCATGTTAGGAAAGCAAGGAGGAGCAGAAGCTTTAGTATAAATTACTCTGAGTGTTCATAAAGGCTTGCTGCTCAACACTCCCAGGAGGCTAAAAAATTGTTTGCTCCAGCCTGGCAGACCCAAAGCATGCAAATTAATAGCCATGATTTATCATGAGGTGTTTTTCACTGGCATTCTTGGACCAGGTTTAAGTATTTGGGTTCATTTATCTAGCATGTGCTCAGTGTAGTTACCGCTACTATTATGTAAAATGCATCATAAATTCAACATTTAAGAGTTTATTTAAGCCAGCCTGGTGTCCAGGTTCCAAGCTCATTACCACGAATACAATTAATTTCTGGAAGGGATTCAGAGGGTAGAAGCCAATCCAACGCATCTGTGAGCCACTGGATGGTCACTCATAGTCTCTGTGGGGTACCCAAGTCACCTTTTTCCTACTCCGGAGCCACTCACTATCCCTGGATCAGCCTCTGTCTTTAGGTTGCCACTCCATTGCTCAAGCTGTTTTTCCTCCTGGCATGCCCTTCCCACTCCACACCTTTGCCTTCCAAAATTCTAAACAATCTTCAAGGCCCAGGTCACGGGCTTGTTCCACTAAAGCTTTTCCTGATCATCCAAGGCAAAACCCTTCCTCTTGCCTCTCCAACCTAAACAGGGGTAGGTGAAGAGGCTAGATTTGAGTTGGCAGACCCTGGGTCTCGTCTATTCTTCTTCTGAAGCCTCAGTTTCCTCATTTAATAAAATGATCCCAAAGTTACTTTTAGGTAAAAATTGTTAGTCTGCATGCCTTGGAATTCATGCCCTGTTATTGTCTATATGAGGCCGAGTTTCCTGAGGGCATAAACTGCTTCATCGATCCTCATGTCCTCCCTAGCACCCAGCACAGTGTGTCTGGCAAACAGCAGGTTTCATGAATGATGGAAGGGAGGAAAGATGAGGGGAAGGAATAGAAGGAGAAAAGAAGGGAGGAGGGAAAGTGAGCCACTCAGCTAAGTAACAAACTCCATTTGTAAGTCATCAAACATTCTAGAGCAAACACATTATCATATGGTCACATGTCTCAGGAGGAAATGTGATACCAGCCTCAAATATTGAAAGTTCTATCTACATTTATTGAAAACTTACAATGTGCCTGTCATAATGATACTAGAAAGAAGTGGCCTGACCCACATTTCACAGAAGGGGAAACTGGTTCAGAGAGGTAGGTACAGCAGCTAACCCAGGGTCACCCAGAGAGAGACAGAGCCAGGGTTTCAGGCACTCCTGTTGAACCACCTGGCTACCTATCTTCCATTTATTTCTGGAAGACGAGGCAGCCTGGCATGCATTGAAGCCCAGGCATGAATACATTGTTGCCCTTCTGTAGCCAGCATGATCCTCCTGCCATGACTGCATCTGACCAGGCTCCAGGGCACTGATTCTGGGATGGGGTCTTTGGTCAGGTCCCCCATTGCTGTCACCAAGCTTTGGTTCCATGCAGAGCTTCATCCTGGCTTAATGACTTGAGTTTTAAATAACTAAGAGAAAAATCTAAATGATAGAGCATCATATCCTTCCAATAAATTTCCCCAAAGAGATCAACCACAAGATGTTGCTTTAACCAGTTGTAGTTAGAAGAGAGGACAGACAGTGTGGCTGAGGAGGGGATAGAGGAGAAGGAGGTATGAGCATTCGTTGATATGTACACCCACAATGTACACCCTGTACCTAGCCTTTTCTACATTATGCCAGGGACTCTATATGGGTGGCCTTCTTTTTAGTCTCACAATGACCACATGAAGAGAGCTTATGATCCCATTTTATAGGTCAAGAAACTGAGGCTCCAAGAGGTTAAATTATTTTGGTTTGGATCATACGACTTAAGAAGGTGGGACTAGGTAGGATTCAACCCCATGCCTGCCCAACTTGGAAGCTTAAGGTGGGGTCTGGGCCTGCTCCCTTAGCTGGGTTAGTACATGGTACAAATAAATCTGCTTTTGCACAGAGCGAATCTCCCTCCTGTGGCCACAGCCTGAGTCCCAGTTGTCACAGTGCGAATGTATATCATTAGTTCCAGAGACGGAAGAGGGTGGAGTGGCTAGCTGAGGGCAAGCCTTAACCACCACTCCGGGGAAAGCCCCTAGCCTGCCACTGACTGGTTGCTAAGGCTATCCCTTCTGTGGACAGACTAAAGCTCAAACTGCAGCAGTTGTCAAACTATCTTTGCAGCCTTACAGACTGTCTCCTTGATGCAAGACCACATGAGCTCAATTTCCTCAACTGTAAAATGGGGATGATGATGCTTACTTCACAGGGTCATGGTGAGAATTAAATGAAATGATGAATGTGCCGCACTCGGCAGGTGCTTGGCCCATACCAAGGGGACAGTAAGGCTGGTCATTATTGTGATTATTATTACCTTTGAACTTCACACCCACCAGGTCCTCATAAATATCACTGTGTGAACCACTGAACCATGCACCACCCCAGGCCACGGAATGAAGCCTGGCCCCCAGGTGTAGCAGCCCTGCTCATCTAGCCCTGCCCCTGGGCAAGCACCCTCTGAACCTTCTCTTCCCACTCTCTGGAAACTGCCTGGCATATTAGGAGTTAAGACCAGAGTGCCAGGAAAAGAAGCCACTCACATCCCCGCAAAGTGCTAAGACCCTGCCCCTTCCAGCTTCTATTTCGTTAGACATAGTATCACTGATAAGAGACATAGTATCACTCCTCTTTGACCCAAGGGGTCTAAATGAAGCCCACAGAATACTGGGCTCCACGCCTAGAAGCTAGAGGTGCTGAAAACTTTGGGGACAGGCAGATAGAACCTTTATCTTAGTAGAAAGGGGATGCACACAAGTTCTCAGCTAACCCCCTGAGGGAGAGAATACCTCTGTCAAGAAGAGTCTTGGTTTGAGGAGTGCATAAATAAGCGAGAAGACAGGACCTGGGCGGTTGGGGGGTGGCCAGGGCTTCCAAGAAGTGGAAAACTACCCTATATAACGAGAGGAAAAACTTTGGCAATTTGAGAGGAGAAGAAATGGTCAAGGCCTTG
The DNA here is from genome assembly GCF_902729225.1 of Pteropus medius. Classification (NCBI taxonomy): domain Eukaryota; kingdom Metazoa; phylum Chordata; class Mammalia; order Chiroptera; family Pteropodidae; genus Pteropus; species Pteropus medius. Next base: position 3,646,853 of record NW_024342470.1, read on the forward strand.
ACCTCGGGATATAACCTTCCCTGTGGCCTTTCTAATATTCCCAGAAGTAAAGGTGCTGTGAATGCTTCACGTGAGACTGCCTGAGGTATGGCTTTCTTGCCAGTGTTGACTTGGGGCAAAGCAGAGGCCACAGGTGCACAGGCCACCGAGATGGTCCTGGAACGTGCTGAAACTCTGCACAGGCTGATGACACCCTGGCGCCATAGAATCAGGGACCCGGGGGTGGTGAACCAAAAATGCCCTACCAGGTCATGGGCTAAGAAAAGAGACACCTATAAGGAGAAACCAAAAGGAATAAAAAGGAAAAAAATCAAACTCAGTAAGTCTAACGATCTCCTTGCTTTCTTCTTGTAACTGCTCCCCACAACACCCTTTTCAAGTGAGAAAACACTGGCCCGATCTTCAGCTTTCCTGGAGGTAGAAAGAACTTTAATTAAAAAGTAAATTGCGGCTTCAGTGCACCTGGTAATGTGTGCAATGGCCTTGAGCCAATTAAGAAGAGGTTTCCCTTGTATCCTTTCCTTCGCCAGGATGGATTTATTGCTTTGCTTTTAAAGGAAGAAGAAAGAGAAAAAGAAACAAGGCATCTCAGGAAGAGACCCCCATCTCCCAGAGTCAGAGGGTGAGGGGACTCAGGGCTGTGTGTTGCAGGCAGGCCTGGGCCTCCTGGGTGCAGGACACATGGGCACTGCAGTGTCCTTGCTGCCACTGCCTTCCTCCCAGACTCCTACTGCAGAAACCAAGGCAGCGATGGGGAGAAGAAAGGAAAGTACAATCTCAACCAACCTTTCCCCACCAGCTGCTTCCTAAAATTAGCCTTCTGGCTTTGTGCCTTCTTAGAAATTAAAAGAGCTATGTCAACAGCAAAGAACTTGAGGCTTGGACCAGCTGTCTCCCTAGAGATCCAAAAAGGATGGGGTGGCCTCTCTCTGCCCTAGGCCTCAGGAAGGAAGGAAGGAAGGAGGTGAGGCCATCACCACTGAAAACTGGGGAAGGGACACTTCCAGAGCTGTACCCAGTCAGGAAGATAGCTTGAGTTTCCCAGCTACTGCCATCCCAGCAGACATGCAGGGGTGGCTGGGAACTGGCTGTGGACAGACACAATCTCAGTGGAGGAAAATGTGAGCCTGGGCATATGTTTGGCAAAGTGGTGGTGACAACAGAGGAAGCATCCTGCTCCGTTGCCATGGCGTGGGGCCACTCTGGTCTTCCCAAAGCTGGCTCTAGTGAGGGCTGAGTCAAGGTCCAGCTGTCACCATCTCTCCAGGCTAGACAAGGGCTTAGAGGTGACAGGAAGCAGGCTACATGGCCAGGCTATATGGCTTGCTCACTCCAATGATTTCCAAACTTGTTTTAGTCATGAGATATGCATCCGAATAAACTCCTCTGTGAACCCCAATATATAATACAGATAGAACAGAGCTGCTCTGGAGAAAGTGGGAGTTGAATTGAGATCTCTTAACTCCATTCCTACCCATCAGGCCCATAGTCCCTGGATCACGGTCAAGGTACCCCGTGGCCTCATACGACATAATCAGAAACCAGGAAGTTTAGATGAGGGCTTTGGAACTGACACCCAGAGCTCCAATGTGGGAGGGGCAATAAAAAAAAGCAGACATAATTAAAATTAATTGATAATCTGTCTCTTTCTAAATAAACTATTAAACACACTCCTGTGTGTTTTGAGACCATGCCAATAGATGATTTTATAAATCAATGTGCTAAGCCCTGGAATGCTCGAGAACTAATTCCCACAGTTAACCCTGTTTCAGTGAGGAGAGAGTCCTGGGAGCACTGCGGGGGTGGGGGGAGGCTGTCAGGGTGCACCTTTAACACCCTGAGTCTGTACATAGCCCATAGTGGAGTTGGGACTCAGCAACTTCGCCTGTAAAATGGCTTCATAGGACCTGAGAACTCAACAGAGATGCTCCCCACACCCTCGGTGGGATGAGTTTCTTATCGTAATAGAAGGTAGGCCAGAATGGAGGGAGTTCGGAAGGTGGAAAGTTCTGCATCAGTCAACTTTGGACAAGAAAGAAAAGCCGAGATTAAGTGGATTAGAGAGAAAGGAAGACAGACAGAGGATGGATGGATGGATGGATGGATGGATGGATGGATGGATGGATGGATGGAAAGAAAGAAAGACAGATGATAGATAGCCAGGAAGGAGATACCTCTGTGAGACAGAGGCCTACATTCAACAATTGAATAATTCTGGCTTCACCACTAAGTTCACCTTGCAACCTTCAGCATATCACATTCTGTGTTTAGGTCCAGGTTTTCCAGTCTGTTCCCAAGATGCAGGGAAAGACCTTTGTGAAAGTCCCTTGGCAGGCCCAGGGTAAATTTCATGTTACTGATCCTAAAGGCTGAGGAAGGTGCCATCCTGTTCCTTCACCCACCCTGAGGCCTCTCAGTTCTCCTTACCAAAGGCTTTCAGAAAACAGTCCCCAAGATATTAACCCCTAGGTAGCCCAGGCTTTCTCATGCCTCTGGGCCTTTGCCCAGGGTGTTCCCTCACCTTGGAATCCCTCCCCTCACCATCGTGCTACTGAACTCTTACTTATTTTTCAAATTCAAATGCCTACATTCTACGGCCAGAGTTCAGCCACTGGAGGTTACAGATTAATGATACCTCCATACAAGAGTAATATAAAAAATATTTAATAATGGTATAGGACAGGCACTGCCCAAGCAGAACAAAACACCCAATTGATCCAAACAGACATTGGTCAAGACAGCCCAGGTGGCCACATCAGCACGTTTCAGTGACCATTGGCCCTGCCCCCACTTATCCTCACCCCGTATCAGGGTCGTCTCTCCCTCTTGCCTACTGGGGACCTAACTCACTCCTGGGCTCAGCAGAGATGAGGGCAGAGGGTGAGTGACTCTCTGCCTGCTGATGAGCATCTCTAAAGGCAATCTCCACCCATAGGATCAGGGACTATTTTCATCCTACTCTGGGTGAGACAACCACATTGAAAAGACCACACTGGGGATTCTGTGACCTCTACTTTCCTCCAGCACAAGGGCAGCCTAGTGAAAGGACTCCCAGAATTGTGTCCTCCTCCACATGCCTCCCTCAAGCTTGCTCTGCAGCTTCCTGCGGCCCTTCGAGAAAGCGAGACACTGAGTGTATTGATGAGGACAATTTACGAGCTGCATGACTTTAGTCTATGTGCTGGTGTCCCAAGAGAAGCAGGCTTGCTGAGCTCCAGCTGCAGCAGCTGGAAAAAACTCATCTTTCCTAAGTTGTTCAAAGAAACAGGACAGAGGTGCCCTGAAGCCTGAGAGGTGAAGCAGAGTTGCGGGCCAGGGGTTGGACAGCACAGCCCACGCTGGTGCTGAATGAGAATATAAGAAGAGAGCAGAGGGGGAGGCCAGAACAAAAGGCAGAACCCAGGCAGGCCTGGCTTTCTGGCTGATGCCTGGATTCAGAGAATTGCTGAGTCCCACTGGCTCTGACTGATGTGACAAATTCGTTTTTCATCTGGGTACAAAGGGTTTCTAAATGGAGCCAGGTGCTGGTCATGTGTAATTCCTGCCTTCTGGGGATGCCTGCCAGGATTTTCCACTTCCCTTGCCCACCTGTAATAGCTGCTGACTTCCCTGCTACTTTGGATCTGAACACTGAGCCAAGCTGAGACAGGAGCGGCTATGACGCCAGCTGACCTCTCCACCCACCTAGCTGTCCTTTTTTCCATACACGCACCAACCCAGATGCGAGCCCGGGCCATCTATGCAGTCACACAGAGCAGGGCTGCACCGAAGGGTGCAGGTCTTTGTTAATTCAACAGGGGATGTTGCTGCTTGGGTACTTCATAACTGCTGGATCCAGCGACCCCTCCTGCCTCGGCTAGCAGATGAAGTGAGATGTTCCTATATAGGTGCCTACAAAGAATGCATGTGGCTGTTCCATGCTCTGCAGGACAGAAGTATCCAGGCTGGCTGGAGGCTTGTACTTATTCCCAGAGGGGCGGCTACCCTCAGTCCCCATATGCTAGGAGCCTGTCTGCCTTGGGACTAACTTGATTGTCTTATAGGTGAGCAGCCATTCATTCTACACAGGTTTACCGAAAGCCCGCCAAATGTCAGACATTGGGTATACGAGATATTGAGAAGAACGGGAGCAAGACCCTGCCCCTATGTCAGTTAAGTCTACTGGAGGAGAAAGACAACAAACGAACAGATATATCAGATAATCTCAGGTGTTCATATGTGTACAAAGGAAAATAAAGAGGACAGTTGTCGGAAAGAGCCTCTCTGGGGTGAGATCTCGGCAAAAGGCTGAATGAAGTGACAAGGAGCCGTGTATTCTGGGTAGAAGAAATAGTAGGGCAGAGGCCCTGAGGCAGGGGCATGGCTGGTGTGTTTGAGGAACTGCACAAGGCTGATGGGGCTAGAGCAGAATGAGAAGCTTGAGAAAGTGGTGGGAAAGGAGGATAGGGAGGTGGGCAGGGCCACGGAGCAAAAGGCCATTGCAAGTGTTGTGCAATTGCTCCCAAGTATTTGCTACTCTCCTGTAAGGGGGTTAAACATGCCCATCTATTGCCCTATGATTTGCAGTGCTTATCCAGTGGGGACTATACGTCCAGCCCCACAGCGAGTGGTTGGCTGGGCCAGTGGAATATAGACAAACAGAAGTGATGTACACCACTTTGAGGTGAAGCTTTAAGAGGCTTTATGATGTTTAGCCATTGCTGCTTCTCAGCTTGGGTCCTAGAATGAAAAAGTCGTGTGAAGCAGGGCGGACAACGTGAACGAGAAATACACCTTTGGGGTTGAAAGCCTTTGAGATGTTACTACAGCACAACCTAGCAGAAACTCATTAATACAGCTTTGCAGGCCCCGTTAAAGGAGGTGCAATTTATTCTTTATATAATGAAGAACTATTACAGAGCTTTGAGAAGAGTATGTTTTTACAAGACCTGATCTGACTGCTAAGTGGAGAATAGACACTCCTCTGTCCGCTGTACCCCACCACTTCCCCCACCCTTATCCCAGACACAGCATGTCCACTGCTACACACCCCTGATGCAGCCACCATGGACCTGTGGCAGGAAAGGTCTCAGATATCTCTGAGCCATCTTACCCCATGTCATTTTATATCTCAAACTGAAAGGCACTAACTGGCCTCTCTTTAAGTCCTGTCCACACACATTTCAGAAAGGATGTTCACGTGCTTTTCTGTGGAAGCTGTGAAGGCCAGTAAAAACATGGTACTTTCCAGTTCTTTACTGAGAAGTTGCACTCAATTTGTCACTATATGAGGGGGTTTTTCCAAAGCATCACAGATCCAGGCTTGATATATAGGTTGCCCACTCCGTCACTAGTCAGGGAAGATATAGCCACCTCTGCCCCTGTTCTTCCTTCCATTCTCCACAGGATCACCTCTTGAGTTCTTCTCTTCTGCTACTGGTCCTCATTCTGTTTGTACATATATCATATTCTCTAATAGATGATGACCGACTTGATGCCTCTGTATCCTCCACAGCATCTCACACAGTGCTCAGTACATAGTAAGTGCTCAATTAGCATATTTTGAATGAATGAATGAATGAATGCATACTATGAGAATCCATAGGCCAAAATAAAATTCAGAGGGTAAAAAGGTTGCTAGTTCTGTTACTGGCTGAAAAGCATATGGAAGCTGGGTTTAATCAATAAATGAAAAAGGTTGTAGCTACTAAATTCCTCTCCACCTGGCACCAGCAAAGGACACATTTACATCTCATTCCCCAAAGGTTGAACATCAAAATCTAGAGGTCCTATGCAACATCACTCATTCAAATGTAGACCTTCAGAAGTCACACACCAAGACACACCCAACATCCTGACCACATATACAGCCATGGAAAATGCTGAAATCTTCTGCTCCCTTAGTAAAGCAAAAACCAAACTGGAAATTTACACATCATCAGCCAGTGGTAGTTGAATTCTTACAATGTGCCAGGCATTAGCTGGACTAGGAGGGAGAGATGAAGTTGCCCAAGGCACAGTCCTGTCTCTAAGGAGTATATCATCTCAACACCAATCTAAGACCCAAATAAGTGAATTTTGGTCTTGGGCAAGTCAACAGCTCTCTACAAAATGAAAGCACAAGGTCACACTTAATGAAGTAGAGATGAACCAAATTCTTCTGAGGGCTTGCTGGCTTGAGACAGTTTTTAAGCTTTAAAGCATATGACCAGGCAGGGAGGAGAAAAGAGGTCATCCAGAGAGAAGCAAAAAGGGAAAGTAGAAATGGCCCCTGAATTCCAGGAACTTGGTTCCAAAAGGCAAGACAAGTGGCCAGAGGCAATAAAATTAATGCAAACTGTCCTGCCAATAGTTAGGGACAGGAAGGTCAAGGATGGACACAGTACTGTGCCAGTAAAGGCCCAGAAGTTATGTCCAGGAAAGAAAAAAAAACTCAAACACAAGGAGACAGGTTGTATTTTACAGTTAAAAAAGTAAATCCAAGTAAGCAGGAACCTTGGAGACATCAGGTTACTGACAGATGGAAAGCTGATGGCAGATGCCATGAGAGAGACCAGTTCCTGTTCTCCAGGACATTTCAAGTGGCCTGTGAATAGGGTGGGCAGAGTGCAAAGGAGCACATCTGAACATACTAGAACAGAAAGGAAAGCCTGTAATAAAATATCCAGAAAGTTGTTTGCTCCTTAAGATTCCTGGGGAGTATGGAGTAAAAATAAGCAAAACCAATGACCCATAGTGTAAATTATTCCTATTATTCAGCAATATCTGTAAGCATAAACACACATAAAGCACTTCTTCTGCAGATTAAAGTACAACGGTCTCAAGAAAAACCATTTGTATGAGTTTGAGTTTCAAGCTGAACTGGCCACTGTTTTCATGGAACATTGTTTTTACTTGGAAGACCACTGACAAACCATAATTATTCCAAGTTGGGAATTCAGCAGACTTTTCTCAAGAATGAAAGAAGTGAGCATGTCAATTCAGGAAAATTACTGATAGTATTTATCCTAATGATAAAATCTAAACACTTAAGCAAAAATTGAAATTTTGGAAAACTTGCATCCACCACCTTGACAGTTTCCTGATACTTAAAGATTTCTGATGAGATCAATGGTAATATTAATGGAAGTAAATTTTATACTGTATAATAAAATGTAACAACATTTAGAAAATCTCATAAACCTATCTTTTCCAAATGAGCAATGCAAAGTGTTACAAAATCATCCTTGGGCAAAAGATATAAGCAGAACAGTACAAGACAGATCAGTGGATTTTAACGTAACAGAATGCAAAAAGTTTACTGATACAGTTTCAGATTCCACATGGCAACTAGCCTTCGAAAACCTACCATTTGTCCAGTTTGGGTATAGTATCAAAGAAGAATATCCACAATTATCTGAAAATGCTATTAAAATACTCCTTCCTTTTCCATCCACATATCCATGTGAAAAAGAATGTTCTTCATATACTTCAACTAAAATAACATATTGCAGCAGAGTGAATGCAGAAGCAGATATGAGAATCCAACTTTCTTCTATCAAGTCAAAGAGATTTGTGAAAATACAAAACAATACAGCTCTTCTCAATAAAGTATGTTTTGTTTTGGAACCTATAATTCTTTTTCATTAAAAAATATGTTATTTATGGTGACATACAATTGGGTTTATTATTGTCATTGGTAAGTAAATTAATAAATAATTATTTTAAAAATTTTCTCAGTTTAAATTTCTAATGGTAAATATCGATAAATGTAACCTACATGAACAAAAGCTTGTTGGGGTCTTCGATAATTTTTAAGAGCATAAAGTAGTACTGTAATCAAAACATTTGAGAATAACAGGTTTAAACTATTGTTAGAAAATAGGAAATTCTACTTGTTCAGGATCAAGCACCCATAAGACTCAGGCTCAGCCTCCTCCAGGTCCCAATGCTAAAATCTTCCCTATAGACAAGCAGAAGCCAACCAAGATTTTGTTGCTTGAGCTATAAATACTCAGAATAAGGTTGAAAATATTTGTTCCAGGGTTGATATTTAGCTGGTATATACTGGTCCCACTATGTCAGTTCTTAAAATACTGAAATAATTTCTAACTATTTGGTAAAAAGCTACTGTCCTAAGCCACTTCACAAGCAGATACCACTACCACCCACTATCCTGGCTCCTCCTTCAGTATTTCAACCTCCCTCAAGAACCAGCAACTAAACAGTTACCCTCTGTCACAGAAGGGGGTTTCTAGCATTCTGCTCTAGTACTATAACCAGGATTTGTTCTGACTAGATGCTGCCAAATGCCATATTGGTTGTTTATATTTCTGAATACCAACCTCCCTTGGCTTACTCCCTCAAAGATGAGAAAATTTGGAGGGAGGTTGAGACTTGAAGGGGACAACATTCCAGAGGGATGAACACTGGATGGTAACACCATGATTCCCAAGTCACTATGTCATGAAGTCTGATCCTGTCAACAAAGCAGGCTTGCCAATGAAGAATGAGTTATGCACCAGATCGATGAGAGGTGGCCGTGGGACTCCCAGCTTCTCTGGGAGATGGGAATGAGCAGCAATCATACCTAAGCCTGGATCTAGGCACAAGCTCCCTACAGTTCAGCCCAGTCTTTGAAAAGGAACTCCAGACACAGCTTTGCAGGACCACCTACAGTCAAGCAGGAGAAATACTCTAAAGTGGGAAAAGCTGAGACTGATGTTTAAAAGCTAATGTCCTCACAAACTCTGTTTCAGAAGTTATATTCTAATAGAGTAAAGCCAGTCATCAACATCAAAGCCAACCTGCAACAAGGAAAAGTAGCGGACAATTTTTTCTCCTCGACTTTCGCTGGCAGGTGCTCAAAATTAAAGAGAAGGAAAAAGTCCATGGCTGGTGAAGGCAAGGTGAAGCCACGCCCCAACTCGAGTCTCCAATACTCCCATTTCAAAGACCTCATCATGATCCCTAAAATTAATATGAACCCAAAATGCAGAAATTTGAAGTAAAAGAAGGGGAGAGAAGGAGAAAGAAAGCCTTTCCTACAATTCATTAAGAGTGGCATGTCTCTACTAATCGATTGTAAAATAGACATGTCACACCTTGATACATACAGGTCCTTAAACCTTGAAGCTCCTAACCCTTTCTCCAACTTTTTGTAGTTAAAACCCAATCCATCTTTCAGTAATCAGTTCAGGTGCCTCTGTCTCCATGAAAACATCCCCAAACCTTCTCACGCATCTGCTCAGCTGGAAGTTGAGTCCGCCCTCTGCTGACCTTCATCACACATTCTTGTTCATCCCTTTCTTATGGCACTTATCACATCCCACCCGGGGGCTGGATTATCTCTGTCCATCTCTTTATCCCCATATTGACCTATACATCTCCAAGCAGGAACAACATCTCCGTGTTTGTATCCCTCTGGGCACCTAGCACAGAATCTGGCACTGTCTGTTGACCAAACCAATGGGTGCATGCATGGGTAGATGGAAGGAAGGAAGGAACAATGGTATAAATGTTATGCCTTGATTCCTGCCGGTGAGTCAGTCCTTACCTCTGCCTACTGGTTGTGAATTCTCCTTCTGGACCAGGCAGATGCTAGGCTCAGCAATATCCTTTTTCCCTTATCATTCAGCATCCTGACCAACTCCATCTTTTTCCCCAAAATCTGGTGGGTCATCTCTGGGGAAATGTAATTGTTTTCTCTACCCAAAGTGGAATACTGCAAACACTCTATGCACTCAAGTAAGCAGGTTCCACTCTCGATCTCAAACCCCAGTTCCAAGATTTACTGAGAGTGACTTGTGATTTGTACTTTGCCACTCTTCTTTTTGATGAAATCAGATATTATTTGTTTCTAACTCCTGGATACTTGGAACTATGAAAATTCCCAGGGCCCACTTAATTACCATCCAATAATCAGTGCCTGTTAGAAGTTTTTACCTACAAGCCCTGTTTCTGCCCAGGACTGAGGAAGCAGGATCAGTTACATCAGTGAGCACAGTGACTAAAGTAAAAACAGGCATGGTACACCAAGCCTTTATCTTGGGGAAGACTGCGTGTATGGAATCACCTTCCCAAATGATAAGAGAAAACGACATGATGCTGAAGCCCTGAATAATGGGATGAAATGTTTGGAACTTACTCTTTAGCTGTATGCCCATCCCCTAAGAGTCCCCATAGGAGTGGAGGGGAGGCTCGGAGGGAGAGAGGGCCTGCAGTCCCTCTGCAACTTGAGTCTCCTGGCATGGACCAGTGCAACAGTAGGGGAAGAGGTGGTTAAATCCAGCATTTTCCCCCCCCAGGGGAGAAGCACATTTATGAAACCAATAGATCCTTCTTGTTCCTCTAAATAAGCAAGGTCTGGAGCTCTAAAAAATAGCAGGCAATGCTCTTTGCCAAAGATAGCAAATATCCACATTCCAAGAGCATCTTCATAGTTAGCCACATTGCTAAAAATGACTCCTAAATACGACCCCAAAGGAAAACACTATACCATAGCTCCCCTTTTGCTGCTCAACAAGCGTGGGAAACTGTTAGCTCCACACCCATAGGAGCTTCAACCAAGAAGCATTCAGCATTTTTTTAAAAGCCTTAAACAGCTGATTTGTACAAGACTCACAGCCTTGCTGAATGCTAATGACAGCCCGAGCTCAGCTAGGGAGAGTGACATGGTTCGTCCATCATCCATCACTCCCAGCAGAGCCACCAAGCACCATATAAGCCAGGAACTTCAAAAGCCTAATCCTGAGTTGGCTGCTCACAGAAATTCCAACAACCTACTCTCAGATCCACAGCCCAAATAGTCTAGCGCTGGGCACAGAGAGCATATCCACATTTCATAGAATGGATGTGGCCCAAGAAAGCAGGGTCCACACGGTCACATGGAACACCCACTGTGTCCAGGGCCACAGAATTGGATCCAGCCATTGGAAGAAAAGGAGAGAGACTACAGAATATTCAGATCTGTGGTTATACAGACCTGGGTCCTCTTCCTGGCTCTTCCACATGCTGGCTTTGTGACTTAACCTAGAGCAAAACTCAAAGATACAACAACCAGTAGAGCACGGTCATGTGGCAAAGGCTGCTATGTGTTCACTAAAATCCATTTCCTTTCCCTCCTGGGCAATCAGCTAGCCTGAATTTCCCAGCTTTCCCTGCAGTTAGGGGGCTTTCCCAGCTTTCCCTGCAGTTAGGGGGCACCACATGACTGAGTTCCTCCCAATAAAATATGGTGGAAATTATGCACTCCATTTCTAGTCCTAGCCCATGAAAACCTCCCCAGAGGGTTCTCCATGTTCTTTCTCTTCCTGTGTCTCTCACCAGAAACCTACACTGGTCACTGAGTAAGTGAGGAATACATTTTTATTGGTTTCACTTACCCAGTTTGAAAGTTGGTACTGCAGTTAACTTTCCTACTCAAAACAGGTACCAACCAATCAGAATGCCCCTGGCTGTTATGATGCACCAGTGTACTGGGTATATTCTAGTGGGATATTACCACCCCTGCCCCAACTTGCTTCTGAAACCTCTACTTCCTCATTGCTGTAACAGGAATATTACTGTCTGCTCAACAAGGTTGTTATGAGGACTGACTGAGATCACACGTATAAAGCATCCAGCACATTACTTTGCTCATAGTTGACTTATTGAGTTCCCTCTCATCTGTGTTTCTCAGGTTCCTCATTTGCAGCTGAAAATTATTCTAAACACTCTTTTCTACTTTATAGGCAAGTGGTGAAGGAGGCCTTGACAGTTTAAATTTTCTCTTCCTCCCTTATGTTTTCAACCACTGTCATTCTGTCTACAAGGAAAGCAGTCCCCCAGTAAGTACTGCTGTCATTTTAAAACAATTTTATGGAAATGCTCCCTTCTGGGTGAATGTGGGACGGTCAAAGGAAGCTAAGACAGTGACGGAAGTACACTGTCTTAGTGCTGAATAGATATACATCTAGCCCAGCCATACAGATGGGCCTCCATACTCTCCGAAAGGACCAAAGTACACCAGCTACAAGGTCTGAGTCCCTGAGAACACACCTATAATCCTGAAAACCAACATTCAGCTGTCATTAGATGCTACAAGGATTTAAAGGTCCTTGTTTTGATGTAACACAGTTGTCAAGGGTTCAGACTCTATTGTCTGATCATACTGTTGCCTCGATTTTAATATCAGAAAAAGCAGACAATAAAAGTGGCTATCCCGGGCTGTTGTTATGAAGATAAAGTAATAATCTGTACATACTCCTTGGCGTGATACCTGGCACACAATAAATACTCAATAAACATTACCTACTCATGTCTATTCAGCACAGATCAGAACAAACTTTTCAACCAGTTAAGGAGATTCCTATTTCTAAGTGAGTCCCTAGGATCACCATCAATTCATCTCCAGTAGATATTTTTCTATTTAATGACTCTAAAGAGACAGAAAAGCTTTAATCTATTCCCGGAAGTAAGATGCTAAGAAATTGCATGCAGTCACGAAAAAAAAAAAATCAAAGATGTTTCCCACACACTGTCCACTAGACAAAAACATATTGACAAGAGGTTCCTACAAGGAAATAACAGTTTTCTAGATAATTCCGAGCCATTAATCCTTCCTACTACTGTCTTCCACTTTCCAGCGCCCCAAAGCTCCCTCCTTCAATATTCTTACCACGGATCCCTGGGGGAACCATGCCCCTCCCCTTACGGGTCCACGACACACATCTTGAGTCTGGCACAAGCTCAAAACATCATTAAATTCAGGAAAAGAATATATGCCACAATTCCTTCTTGGGAAACCAGAAATAGTGAGAAACAATGAGAACATTCTTCATGTAAAAATTCTACCACTCCTCAAAGCACATTTGAGAGTCTCAACTCTTTCAAACACCAGAAGCAGGATAGGGGCCAATCTGCAATGGAGTCTGAGCCCCATCTTGGGAATCTCTGTCATAGCTCCAAAGTGTGAAAAAAAGGCACGGTACTCTGTGAAGACACTTCCTTCTCAAGGCCTCTGGTCACCTTTCTTGTAGATAAAATGTCAAGAGTCTGACCAACACGGGGGTCACCCACACTTTCTTTTAAATTTCTCCACTGCAGCCTCCTCTAGACAGGATGTACAGTGTCCACTTCTCTGTGGTCCCAACTGCTCCTTGTTGTATTATAACAAATCTTTATCACCATTAAGTTACCCGCCTGGCATGTGAATTTGCGGCCCCTGGACTAGAGGGCCATGTCAATTCATGAGTTAAAATATCTATGACATAAAAAGTCCATACCAAATCCCTTCCTCGATTTTCCAAATTTCTGAAAGGCACCATGAAGCTTGTCCTTTCAGATGCTAACAAAAGGGTTGAAAGGTGTGCGAGGGATTTGTTCCCTTTTCTCCACATGCAATATCTCAAAATATCAGTGAGATAGTTATATAACTGGACTATACTTGATATTTCATACAATCTCCAGAGGCTTCTATAAGTGATTTTTACCATCTAAAAATTTCCAGGCTCTGTCAATTGTACTCTCAAATTCTGTGGATAAAACTTCAAAGATGAGCCCCATGCTCACTGGAACATGATTTACCTGTGCTGCTTGTGGGTTTTCAAAGAAATGGTCTTCATGTTTGTGCTTTTGAGAGTGATAGAATTTTAAATAAGGAATGCCCTTGTATTGCTTCTCAGCTCCTCTCTAAAAGACAAACATAGTAAATACTCCCTTTTATAAATGAAAGTAGTTTTCACTCTACACCAGACTCTGTGTGTGTATATCTGTATGTAAGAGAGAAGAGACGGCACAGTTCTTAAAGATGGCCACAGTTCACTGGTATCTGCAGTTCCTCACCAGATGGACCTCACTCCAAAAACAAACCTAAAATGAAGGAAGGCTCTCCTCCATCCACTGAAGCTGGAAAACCACTAGCCTAAATCAGTTCTTAACATTAATACCCCTTTCTATGTAATTTTAGCAGTTTTATTAATATATAATTCGCATACCATTTCATTGGCCCACTTAAAGGAAACAATTCGTTTTTAGCATATTCAAAGAGCTGTGTGCATCCATCATCACCCTCTAATTTTAGAATATATTCATCACTCCCAAAAGAAACCCTGTACCCATTAGCAGTCACTCTCCATTTTCCAGCTCCACACCCAGTCCTAGGCAAACACTAATCTACTTTCTGTCTCTATAGATTTGCCTATTCATATAAATCAATGAATCTGGCTTCTTATACTGAGCATAATATTTTCAAAGTTCATCCATGCTGTAGCGTGTATGAGTATTTCATTCCCTTTTCTGGCTAAACAATATTTCATTGCATAGATATACCATATTTCTTTATTGATTTGTCAGTTGATGGACATTTGAGGTTTTTTTGCTTATCGTGAATTTTTTTGCTTATCATGAATAATACCACTATAAACGTTCATGTACAAGTTTTTGTGGGGACATGTGTTTTCAATTACCTTGGGCATATAACTAGGAGTAAAATTACTGGGTCGCATGGTAACTTTATGTTTAAAATTTTAAAGAATTCCCAAACTCTTTTCAAAGTGATTGCACCATTTTACTTTCCCTCAGCAATGTATAAGGATTCCAGTCCTCACCAAAATCCATTATTATTTGTCTTTTTGATGAAAGCCATCCTAGTGGGTATGAAATCATATCTCATTGTGGTTTTGATTTGCATATCCTGAATGATTAATGATGTTGAGCATCTTTTCATCTGCTTATTAAACATTTGTATATCTTCTTTGGGGAACTGTCTACTTAGTCACTTTGCCCATTTTTTTATATTAGGTTATTTATCACCTTTTTTTAATTGAGTTATAGATTTTTACATATTCTGATATTAATCCCTTAAAAGATATGATTTCCAAATATTTTCTCCAGTTCTGTGGGTTATCATTTCACTCACTTGATAGTGTTCTTTGATACACAAAAGCTTTTAATATTGATTAAGTTCAATTTATCTATTTTTTTTTCCTTGATCACTTGTGCTTTTGGTGTCATATCAAAGGAGCCTTTGCCTAACCCAAGGTGATAAAGATTTATGACTGTTTTCTTCTAAGAATGTTACAGTTTCAGCTCTTACATTTAGGTCTATGATCTACTTTGAGTTAGTTTTTATATATGGAATGAGGCAGGGTATAACTTCTAATTTCCCTTTTGATTTATTCTTTGATCCATTATTTTGGAGTGTACTGTTTAATTTCCACATTCTTTGTGAATTCCCCAGGTTTCTTTCTCTTATTTATTCCTCATTTCATTCCTTGTGGTTAGAAAATGGACTTTGTAGGAATTCAATCCTTATAAATTTATTGAGGCTTGTTTTATGACCTAGCATATGGTCTACTGTAGAGAATGTTCCATGTGTGCTTGAGAAAAATGTGTATTTTACTTTTGTTCAGTAGAGTGTTTTATAGCTATCTGTTAGGTTTTGTTGGTTTATAGCTTTATTCAAGTCTTCTACATCCTTGTTGTACTTCTGCTTAATTGTTCTATTCATTATTTAAAGGAGATATTGAAGTCTCCAACTATTATGTTGAAGTGTCTATTTCTCCTTTCATTTCTTTCCTTTTTTACTTCATGTATTTTGAGGCAAAATACTGCCATTAGGTGCATACTTGTTTATAATTTCTATATTTTGTTGATGGATGATCCTTTTATCATTAAAAATGTCCCTCTTTTTCCTCTAGTAACATGCTTTTTGTTTTAAAGTCTACTTTTCCTGATATTAATATAGCCACTCCATCTTTCTTATGGTTATATCTTTTTCTATCTTTTCCCTTTCAAGTGATTTGTATCTTTGAATCAAAAGTATGTCTTTATAGACATTATATAGTTACATCTTGTGTTTTCATCCAGTCTGACAATCTCCACATTTTGATTGGACAGTTTAATCCACTCACATTTAATATTATTATCGATACAGTAGGATTTACATCTTCAATTTTATTTTTTGATTTTTAACTATATTTCTTGAGTTACTTTCTTAGTGACTACTGTAGAGCTTACAATTTACATCTTAATGCATCCAATCCATTAACTTAATTCTAGCAAAATACAGAAATTTTATTCCTATATAGCTCTAGTCTCTTCCCTATTTTTGTGCTTTCTTTGTAATAGTATCAAATATTACATTTCTATAGGTTATAGGCCCAGTAATATAATATGGTATACACTGTTTTATAGAATTCCTTTTCAAATCACTTTCTATCTTTTCTTCATATTTCATAATCTCTATTGATCTGTCTTCAAGTTTGCCTATACTTTCTTCTGTCAACTCAAATCTAATTTTACATGGCTCTGGTGAATTTTTTATTTCATTTTTTATACTTTTCAAGTCCAGAATTTCCACTGGGTTCTCTTTTTAATTTCTATCTCTTTATTGCTATTTCCTATTGATAAGGCATTATCAATGTCAATAATAAGAATCATATTTTCCTCTAATTCTTTCAACAAAGTTTCCTTTAGTTCTTTGAACAAATTCAGAATAACTACTTCTGCAGTTGGTATCTGGTAAGTCCAACATCTAGGTCCCCTCAAAGACAATTTCTGTTATCTTCTTTTTTTCTCTTTATGTTCCTCTGTCTTCGATGTCTCTTAAATATTTGTTGAAAACCAGACATTTTAGAAAATATATTTTAACCACTCTGGATAGAATCACACACACACCCACACACACATCCCCCTCAGAACTTGCTGTTGTTTGCTTGTTTATTTGTTTAATGACTTGAATGGACTACTTAAGTGAAATATCCTGCCCCACTCCCCTCCCACCAGTGTGCAGTGTCTAATGTCCATTCTTGGAGGGTGTTGCTTTGGCAATGCACACAACGTCCCTGACACCCCCAATTCAGGCCCCTGGGATCAGTGTTTTCAGAAGAACTTTTTTTTTTTTTTTTTTAACTGTCTCTCACCTATTGCCCTTTTAGGTTTCTGGCTGGACTGCCCTAATGGTTTCTCACTCGGCTGTTAGCTTCCACTAATTGCTAGCTGATTGTTCTACTATACTATTTTCAACAGTGCCTTGAGGCATAAATTGCTCCACAGCCTGATCCACTTAAATTCCCAATTTTTTGTAAGGGTTGTCTTTGAGGCCAGTCTTTGGGGCTTGCTTTGACCTCAAGAGGGTTCTTCTGAGATGTCTTTCTCTAGTTTTGTGTTAAACTTCTAGCTAATTTAGCTGGCCTACTATATCTCTTGTTGCTTTTATGGGGCTGCCAGCTCCCCTTTAAATGCTCACCAATTGCCTGAGGTGTCTCACTTCGTTCCAAATAAAGTCAGTCCCTTTCGGGAGAACTACAGAACTTTGTTTTTATAACCTGCCCCTCCCCTGGGCAGAATCTCTGTACTACTACTCAGAAGCTGGGGGTGGGAACAGCAGCCTCCTTCTCTCAGAGTGACATCCCTGCTCTATGAATTGGGTGCTTGCTGGGTGGGTATGGTGGCCACTGGTCTTCTTGGATGGGCTCTCTTGGCATGCAACCTTCACCCTACATGTGAGCTGGGGTGAGGGAGATTAGGGTCCATATTCTTGGCTTGGAGTGGAGCTTCCACCCAACAAATGGGAGCTGAGTGGCAGAAAGCAGCCCCAGAAGCCCGGCCATGCTTACCTGGAATAAAGTTTCTGCAGCGTGGAGCTGGGACAGATGAGAAATGCAGTGGCCTGCCCTTCCTAGGGAAAAACTGTAGCCCTCGAGTAGGAGCTAGGGAAAGGAGGGAGCCCCATTTTCTTGTCTATATCTGACCATAGAAGAGCTTCTGTCTTTGAGCTGAGGTTTGAGGAAAGGAGTAGGTCATGGCTCAAAAGCCAGATTGTTTCTACTTTTACTGAGATTTAGATTTTCTTGAATAAGTGTTTCTCCATTTCATGTACGCCTGTAGAACAACTTTCAGAGACTTTAAAGGGTTGAGTTTTTTCAATAATTTTCACCAGTTATGTTTGTTTTACTGGGGAGAGGATCCACATAATTCCTTCCACTGCTATTACTGAAATGCTTCTCCTAACCCCATGTGACTTGCACTGAAAAAAGAATCATTTAGAGAAGAGCTGGCTCTGTTTACCAGCGCTCTGCTTAGTTCATTGTGATCGTATTTTCTAAATTAAAAATAAGAGGCAAGGACTTTGCACTGCTTCCAGGTAAGGGAGTCAACGTGAGCAGTAAACTTTGGAAATACTAGAATTTACGATTCGTTTAGATGATTTCTGGAGGGATCAGAGTATTTAAAATTGAGTTGTCCCAGAAAAGCTGGGGATATACAGATATCAAAACAATGGTTCTCCTGAAAAATTAGAAGAAATTCTTGGCTAACACAGTCTCTTTTGAAAAGGGTCAGTTCTAAGCTGTGTCTTCCCATCAACCATCTCAATTTGTGTTTGGTACTTCTCCAAAGACAATCAATTAATTCTAATGGGAATTCAACATGAAGAGAAGTGGGCTGTAAACAAAAAACATCCAACAGCCAAGACTAAGCTTTGCTACATAATAGCCATCCTCTAAGGCTGGAAGCAGGCTGCTTTGCTTCGACTCTCAATCAATTGCCATCTCAGCACTCAGAATCTAGAGTTTTCTCTCTCCAGTGACTTGGGAAGTTCTCTGCTAAAGTCTAGGTATATGGATATAGGCAAGAGGGATGTGGCCCAGCAGCGATGGGGGAAGGAAATAGCATTGTCTCTTGAGACTTCATCCCCAGATTTCCCTAAAATCAGACTCCAAAGTCACCAGAGAAATCTGGTTTTGAAATGACAGCCCCAATACCCTCAGCCATCAGGGTAGCACACACTCCCTGGAAATATACATCTGCCTAATTGCTTGAGATTGTGCACAAGCTGAATATTCATGATCTTCATGTTGTCACAGGGCTATATTTTTAAATGCTTCCACCAATATTTAAAACTCTTCTTCTCTCAAAATAGATTTTATTAGACCCACTGCTATTCGAGATGCCTGACTAGCTAGAGACTGCATGGACTGTGCCACAGATCCTCAAATTGGAGGAAAGGCGGAAAGAAAAGTACTGGATCAGAGTTACTGCAAAGCTTGACAACTTTATTATCTATAGATTGAATAAATATGTTACTCATATTTATGTAATCATTTTTCAAAGATGTGTATTGGTGTAATAAGTTAAAAAATCGATTTTAAAGCATACTGAATATCTGATTATCCATTGTCATGCATGGTCTCCATTGGTGACACCATGCTGTCCATGCCATGCACCCGGATCAGTAAAGTGAGGCAGGCTTACTATTCTGGTGACACACTGTTGAGCCCACACTGCTGGTGGGGGTTGGGGGAGAAGAGTAGGGTGGACAAGCAATCTGTTTCTAGTCCTAGATACTCTGGGCAGCCTATGGCAACATCACACCAGCGAACGGCAGCACCAGAATTTGAGCCAAGTTTTTCTGACTCCAAAACTCAGTACCTCATGGAGCTGGAGGAGGCAGGGCTGCTGTGTATTAGAAAGCCATGTCTGTAACCAAAACCCCGAGCACCATTTCAGAGCTTTGAGAAACTTCCTGGATTTTTGCCTGTTTTCTCAAACTGGCAAAAACCAAAAAGCCTCCTCTCTCCAAGCAAAGAGAAAGAGATAAGGAATTTGGGAAGCTTTTCTGCCCCAGGGAAGAATCATCCTCAATGACAGTTTGGTATTAACTAGCTCAGCCATGCAGGGAGGCATAATTAGTTTCCCAGCCCAGAGTTTCATTCCACCAGTCCTCCACACCCCAAGGGCTACACAATCTGTTTGAAATGAAAAGAAAAATGAAATCGCTACTCTCCTCACTGACCCATTGGGCTATTGCTCCTGGCCATGGGCAAAAGGTGAGGCAGCCATCTGTCTGCTGAAGTAAAAAAAGAATAGAATAGTCATTTTTAAATGACGCTTTCAGTTTTTCCCCTATGTCTACTATGTCCTCTTCCAACCTATTGTTTAAATGACTCTCTTCAAATTGAAAATATAAGAGAATAATAGGAAAAGAAAAACTGTAATAATCTGCCGCTCCTGCTGAGAGGCTTCTCTATCCCAATGGGCAGAGTCAAAAAAGAAACTTCTTCCTATGCCTGTCTCCTGCCTGTGGTGCCCAAGAAATTTTGATAGGGCAGGAAGGAAACCCTCTCCTGACTGCAGAGTTGCCCTCTCTGAGAGTCCTGCCTCCCTCCTGTAGACAGTTCCTGTCTCTCTCCTGAATATGAAAGAGCAAGTCCCAACTCACCACTGCCACCCTGAAGACACCTTGAGATGGTAGGATCCATTCTGAGGGTCTCACAGGCCCCAGCACGGACAGGAGGCCAAGTCATTGCCACATTCACTGGGAAGCCAAAGGATATCTCTCCCTTAGCTGCAGGGACCCTGAGGAATTCTTTACTCTTTCTTGGAAATTAAACTATGCTTTTTCCTTCCTATTGACTCTCCAAGTACCATTTAAATGACTTCTACTCTGTCCCTCCTTTTGAAGCATAGCCTCTCTGTTCAGATGAATCTTTTCTGGCATTATTCTCTGCTTTTGGTGCAGATTTTTTTTCCCTATTCTGTACCCACAAGCTTGCTTTCATTTGAAAGTGACCACGAGTGACAGCTTTATTAAAATAAAGACATCGAGGGTCTCCTGAAGGCTTCAGGCTTCTCTCACCAACTGATTCCTGGGGGAACTCAGTGCAGGA
>NW_024342470.1:3667468-3681152 GCF_902729225.1 Pteropus medius
CTTCCCTGTGATTAAACCTTGAAACAACAGTGTAAGCTATGAGGTGCCATGAAAGAGACCCCAGGATCATGCATTTTCCTGTTCTTGACCCAGAAGGAGGACCCTCTTCCGCGAGCCACCCCTAAGCTTGGAGAGATAAGAACCAGCTCTTCAGTTCCCTGGTCTCCCAGACAGCTCTGAAGCCAGAGACCCGGATATGAATCCTCTTACTACATGGTTTTAGGCAGGCCTGCTTATTTATTCATTCAGTCACTCAACAAATTCCTACTTAGCCCCAATTACATGCCTGCCACTGTGTGAAAATAAAAAAAACAGGACCCTGTCTCCACCCCCAAGGAACCCACAGTGTAACTGGGAAAAGCAGATGAATAATTACAGTATAGTACAACTTTATCATCTGTAAAATGGGGCTAATGATCTCACAAACTTATTTTAAGGATTAAAAACTATGAAGTGGATTAAATAATGCCAAACATCTACTTGGTTCCTGGTAAATGTCAATTTTCTCTCTTTTCCTCTACTTAATGTAAAATCTCTGCTCCTCCTTCATCTGCACCACTGCTGGGATTTGAAAGCTGGGAGCTCCCATGCACCACTTGGATCTAAAGTCAGTCTTGCTCAATAATGCCACATCCTCAATCCTGAAGGTGACCGCAGCCAGTAGAGTGCAGGTACCCAAGGAAAGAGGATTGAGAGCCCCTCTTGCTTTGTTCCCTGGGACCCCATCTAAAGAAATCTGCCCATCTGAAAATCTACCCAACTTGTCCCTTAAGCATCTGCCTTCATCTGAGAATATAACAAGTATGGATATATCTTCCCACGTAGAAGTTCCTTCTGGGGTTGAGAGAAGTAAGTGGATGTGAGGGAAGCTTTCTAGACTTGATTCAAGACCCCTAGATCTCCATCCCAGAGTCTCTGGAGCCCAGGCGAGGGCCGTCAGGAAAAGTCACCAAGATGCGCTGGGCTTTGGATCCCTCAGCAAGCAGTTTGAGAGCAAGGATGCTGATTTACTTCTGGCTCTGGCACGCTCTGATTCTAAGATCCTTCAGACTAGAGCCTTCACAACTGAAATATGGCTTGAGAAAGCTCACTCTTCTTTGCTAATATATGAGGAAAGAGGGAAGGACTGCATTGAGCTGTAAATTTCTAATATGGACCAAGATGAAACAGAATATTTAATTTTTGATTTACAAAAATCTGTGCATACTTTCTGTACTTCTAAAGTAATTACAAAGTCACAAATACTTATGCCTATTTTGCTAAAAACAACTGGCTGTTGTTGAAAACATTCAAAATTTACAATTGTTCAGTTTTAGGTAAATAAAATAATTATCTTTATTATTTTGTTATGGCAATTATCAACCTAGCAATAAATGACTAAAATAACTGCTGCTAATCAATCAAGAAACAGGTTATTGCTCAGAAGTTTCATAATGATTTACTACGATGTTCTCTAGTGAAAAAGCAAAACCCATACTTCAGATCTCTGCTGTCACTAGAAGGAATCTTTTTCAAAAGGACTTTAAATAGATAAGTACTGAAAAAATGTGGAGTTTACCTTCCCAATGTGAAACTACACCTATCTCTGAGTTGTAAAGAATATATATTAAAATTATATCATGTGACAAAATGCACATTTTGTAGAGGGGGAAGAAAGAAAAGATTAAATTGAATCTTCCTGACAATTGTCTTAAATCACACCTTCCTGCCTGCAACTGAAATTATAAGTCACATTGCTTTGAGTTAAATCAAATTCACCTTGGCAGGAAGACAGACTGATGCAGCTCCAATTCTGTTGAGAGGTCGAGATGGAGGAAAACACAAGTGTCTCCTCAAGGAGACTCTCCCTCCACCGGGGATTTGGGGAAATGAGACTCTCAGGCCAGGTAACTACACACCTTGCATAATCTCTCAACATCCAAGGTTTCGACGAACAGCACATTCCTAACATCGTCTAATGCCCACTGGAATGCCAAGTGCGTCTTACAGAACAAATATTTCTCTACAAACAGGGGCCGGTCCCCAGGCTGGTAGGTTTAGGAGTAGTCAGAGCATACTGAGAAACACGTCTCAGCTGAAAAGCATTAGTATGGGCTCCTCTCTAATCTATGACCATCTCTGGCTGGATTTTACGGGGGGAAATCCTAACACACACACACATCATGTCTAACTACGCTGAAATGGGCTTCAAATCTGGTATTCTAGGTGTTAACCACCAGAAAATATATTCCTGACCATGTTTTCTATGCAAGCTCCAAGAAGCAAAGATAGTGGGAATGAAGGAAAGAGGGAAAGAAGGAAGATTTTTAAAAAGGATGTGCCCCGCCCCCACATGCCTTCCACATAATAGGCAGGGTGAGGGTGCTTTCCTACGCGTCACCTCATTTAATCAGCACAACTGTCCTGCAGTGTTTAAGGAGCGATTGTCTTCATTTCTATAGTTAGGGAAACTGAGACACGAGAAAGTGAAGAGACTTGCTCAAGGAAACCCAACATGTAAATGGCAACGCTGACTCCAATCACTGTCTGCCTGCACACTAAATGAGAGACTCAGAATTCCTTCTTCAAGGTAACTGTTGGTTTTACTTGATATCCGCACTTTCCCTCCACTAATCTTCCCTACTCCACTCCTTTAAATCCTCCTCATTCTTCAAAGATGTGTCATAAATCCCAAGTCCTCCCTGAAGTCTCTTCTGACAACACACTCCTCTAGAATTCGGTTTTAACCCTCATTACGTTAGCTTGCAAACGATCCTCAACTGTTTCTTGTGTTCTTCCCAGCCTGATTATGGGCTTTTTAAAGAAAAGGACCATTGTTCTATATATTTTGTCATCTCCCGCCACACCTGGCACAGTGTCAAGACCAAGAGAGGTACTCAGGAAGCAGCCACAGAACAGCCTGGATTGATGCCTTTAAAAGCTGGGCTCCTCTGCTCACCCCTTCCAGTGACTCCTCATTCCTCCCAGAGCATTTTTCACACAGTGGCCTCCAAGGCCTGCACAACCTGCTCCCCAGCTGGCCCCTCCCCCTCCCCCAGCCCTTTCTCTCACAATCCCTGTGCTCTAGCCACACTAGCCACACTACCGCTCCTCAAACACACCAGACACATTCCTGCCCTCGGGGCTTTGCACTGGCCGGTCCCTCCACCTGGAACTCTCTTCCCCTAGACGGGGTTCACACCTAACTGTCTTCAAGTCTTTGCTTCTAGTTGAGCCCCTGACTACCTCGTTGACTCCCCCTGCAACCCCTTCATATTTTTATGTTTGTTCTACTGATATATTACCAGCCCTTCCTAGGTGTTCAACAAATGCTGGTGAGAGGAAGGAAGGAAAGAATCTGAGCACGTGACGAACTAGGCAGGAGCACACCCCAGGCCACTATCAAACTCCCAGGCAAAAGAGAGGAGAACAGGAACTGGGAAGCAGGTCTTCAGTTTCTCCCAAATATCTCATGGAGCCCCAAGGTCCCATTAAACAATTCGAGCCTTGGGGTGTATGTCTTACATCTGCCCAAAGAGCTAAGGGCCCATTGTTTGATACACCTCACCCTGAGTAATCTGTTTCCTCAATAAAATGGAAAGTTCCTGGCAGATGTGGGCATGTCCGCTCTTTCCTTTGTGTGCAGCAGTCCCCTCTATGGTTCCTGACCTGACCCTGTCCCAAGCCTGGAGAATCCCCCAATGAAGCTGTGATCTGAATGAGTGGAGGACATCGTCTCGTTCACACTAAATCCCCTCCTGAAAAAGGCGACACTGCCGGCTGCAAAGGGCCACGTCTGCAGACTCTCTCGGCCTTCCAGAGCACTCAGTCCTGCTCAGCTCCTGGCACAGGCGTCCTGCTTATCTGCAGAAGGAGACTAACAAACCAGTCACTCTGTAACTCATCTCAGAGCCTTGATACTCTCATGAATCCTTCTTCCAGTCTCATCTGAAAACTTTCTGCTAGGAGAAATGGATGAGCCTGTTTCCTGTTGAGCAGCATCACTGCAACAGAAAAACAAGAGAGTCCTTAGCCCCTTACTAAGGGACTTGACAGAGATAACTCCCCAGATTCTAATTTTTTTTTTAAAGCCTTGCTCAATTATAGACTTGGAGGGTCTATATCATAATTCCTGCATGTTATATTTTCCTCTATATACTCTTTTAGAAAACAAAGCAAATCAGAAAATCAGTTTATTATTAAACTGAGATTTAGAAGCGGAAGAAACAAAAACGTTAAAAGACTCTCACCAAGCCTGTGAACTGAGAGGCAGGTCTAAAGCCTCTTGCACACCCTCCCACCCCTCCATGGCTCCTTCTCTCTCATCAGGGAAATATTATGATGATTAATTAGACAAAGCCTGTCCCATTTGCCAAGATCCTTTGAGGCAGGAACCACATAAGCACCAAGCATCATGACTGCAATAAAGAGAAACCAGAAAACCTCTCTGCTCTGGGACCTTAACCAAGGCACAGATAAATAAAGCTGTAACACAAGATCAAAAAGGATCTACTGCGATATAGTTGAAAATGTTACCAGCACACACAGAAAGAGAGATTAGTTCAATAAAGGAATAAAGTCACATTTGTGGGTCTTGAGTAAGATTTTTGCTTACTTTTAACTTCCCAGCATATAACTCACAAGGTTATTAATACAAACTCCTACTGTTTGGGGCAAATAAACAGCTGCTGATGTTTTGTGCCCAAACCACTTTATTAGAGCTTTAATTTACAGCAATTGTTTTTTCCTTTCCAAATCTTGAGAGGCTCAGACAGCTAAAAAATAGAGTGCCAAGGCAGAACGAATAACAAAGGGTAGAAGAGGCAGCTTGTGAGGGCTGGGGAGAAAGGAGGGATAGGACAGAGGATGCTGGGACACTCACTGTCCTCTTTATAAATCTTGGACAAAATCAACATTCAAGAGCAGAGAGCAGAAGACACAGATGTGGTGCAATCAGCAGGATGACTCTGCCCTGATTCTAGAAGTTACCACTAAACAGAACTCACTGAAAAGACGAGGATGACCAACTATCCCGGTCTGCCCAGGGATGAGGAGCTTTCTTGGACCCCAGACTTTTAAAATACTGAAAGTCCTGGCCGAACAACCCATTTGAGTTGAGTTGGTCACCCTAGAAGACGCATGACTATGCCAATGCACAGGAATACATTCAGCACAGTGTGTGGCACATTGTAGGTGCTCAAAAGTCACTTGCGTAATCTGAATGAGCTTTAGCTAACAGCTGGCAAACTCCATTATTCCTACAAGGACAAGTTCCTAGGAGCCCCATAATAACTAAGTGGGTCCACAATGATTCAAGAAAAAAAGGCTCTCCACAGCCTTCATGGTGGCACCTTGCTCTGCCTTCCAGAGCAATGACCTCTCCCTCTGGCACCCGACCTCGAGGCTCCTTTCTTACACATGAACAGACCAAGCCACCTGTCCAGCTACATCTCCTATTGGTCCCTCACCTGACCTGAGGCCTCTGAGCTTAGACTGGAACACAATCTTTGATGAGATGATCTCCTGGTCCTCTCTGAGAGTGTCATGTTTTTTTCTATTCTGGAAAGAGCATAGATATTGGAGACATTTTCCATGGATCAGCTTTATGGCCTTGGGCAATGTAAGTCTCTACCTCTTCATGTTCTCACCTCTAAAACTTCCCTCACCATGGTGTGAAGAGAAAAAGCAATCATGCATGGACAATATCTAGCCCTGTCCCTGACTCACACTAGTTCTTCCTCCATTCCCCCGATACAATCGATCTTCAATTCCTTAAACGCCTGTTGCTCTTAAATAAAGCGTTTGCTTAGGATTCTCATTTGTCATCACTGTAGCTTCAAATCTCTCCCTAGCTTCCTTACTCTCATATTCATTGGCTCAAGCAATTTTGGTACTATTCTCCTAGATCCCCAGATACCACTAACATGACACATATTAGCTCAAGTTTCAAATCCTGTCCCGCCCAGGTCCCTGAATTACCTTCCTTCTCCTCTTGGATCTCAATGGTCTTTCACTCTAAGTTCCCAGAGGACAAAGAAGGATGGACAGGTCAGACTGATGAAGCCAAACAAGGCACCAGAGCTTGTAACACCCAACAATTTTAAACAGGGTACTCCACTCTGAGATGTAAACTCTGGACATTGGTGGAATGAACCTATTGATGCCAAAGACTTGGCCTCGAGCCTCTTTTTCAGGCACCATTTTTCATTATTTTCATCTGTCCCAAGGAGATGGTTGCAGATGCCACTTCCCCAGATCTTCCCAAACACTGTACCTTTTGGAGCTCTTAAAGGATAGTGGTAACAAAACACAATCCAGAGAAGTATGTTCGCTGGCTCTAATACCATTTTAGCAGTGGCATCATACAGGAAAGCTGTCACTGTCTCATTGGGGCTGGATACTTAGGTCTTTCAGCTAGCATCATTAAGGGCAGTTTTATCTCTCAAAAACCTCCCAAAACTGAAATAGAATGTCAGACAGTGAAACAGAACTACATCTCAGAACTGCATAGCCACTAGGATGATCAGTTTTACCAACATATTTTTATCCATAATTGTATAGCCAGAAAAACTACCAAAGCATAGTGTTCATGTAATCAGGTATCTTCTTGCTTAAAGTTCCAGTTGGCTGCACTCAACTGGGTCCATAAAGAGTAATAGATCCACACAGAAGATTCCAGAACAATACTTGTTCCCATTCACTGTCACTACACACTCTATGTTAGAATAGTTGTTCAGTAATTTGTTATTAACTATAATTTAAGTACCAAAGCTTATGAATGATTAAGTTTAATAAATTGAAGGGATTTCAAGGTTATAAAATTCTCTTGCAGACTAATATGCTTTCTGGAGAGGGAGAAAAAGAAATGGAGTGAAAATGAATGCAATATGTTGGGACATGCATCATCCTGGCCCTGCCCCGAGGCATGCGCCCTGCATGTGAAGGCGTGTGTGTAAGAAGGAGAAAACACCAAGAACTCCTGCACTCAAGCACTGCATCGGGGAATGGAGCTGACTGTGACCCTAAAAGCAAAGTGAGACTGGATGACTAAGATGATTATTATAGATGGTATGAAATAATAAAATCTCTGACAAATTCAAAGCAGAACTCCCAGCCCCAGACAGTCAAGGCCAGCATAAAAAGCACAACTCTCTATTCATTGAATCTGGGTCATCAACCAGCAGACCTAACCCATACTGCCCCTTGCTCCCTACCACAGTGCCCATCCAACGTTTATGAACTTCCACCTCTCCAGCTTCATGCATAATCCTCTTTCCTCAAAAATCCCACCCCAGAATCGAGAGTCCAGAAGTAAACCCATATTTATATGGACAAATAATTATCGACAAAAAAGCCAAAAACATACAGTGGAGAAAGGAAAGCCTCTCCAATAAATGGTGCTGGGAAAACTGGAAAACCACCTGCAAAAAAATGAAACTAGACTGTTGTCTATCACCACACATCAAAATTAACTCAAAATGGATTAAGGACCTGAATATAAGACCTGAAACAATAAAATGCGTAGAAGAAAACATAGGAACTAAACTCAAGGACCTTGGACTTAAAGAGGATTTTATGAATTTAACCTCAAAAGCACGGAAGTAAAAGCTAAAATAAATGAATGGGACTACATCAAACTACTTAATAAGCTTTTGCTCAGCTAAAGAAACCGTCAACAAAGTAAAGAGACAACCATCCGAATGGGAAAATATATTTACAAGCAATGCCTCTGATAAGGGCCTAACATCCAAAATATACAAAGAACTCATACGACACAATAACAACAACAACAACGAAAAGATCCAATCAAAATATGGGCAGAGGACTCGAACAGGCATTTCTCCCTAGAGTACAAACAAAATGGCCAAAAAATATATGAAAAGATGCTCATAATCGCTAGCTATTAGGGAAATGCAAATCAAAACCACAATGAGATACCATCTCACACCTGTTAGAATAGCTAGAATCAACAGGACAAGTAATAACAAATGCTGGAGAGGATGAGGAGAAAAAGGAACCCTCATACACTGCTGGTGGGACTGCAAATTGGTACAACCACTATAGAAAACAGTATGGAGGCTCCTCAAAAAACTAAGAATTGATCTACCATATGATCGAGCAATCCCTCTACTGGGTATTTACCCCAAAGACCTGAAAACCCATATCCAGAAATTTATTTGCACACCGATGTTCACAGCAGCATTATTCACAGTGGCCAGGACATGGACACAATCAAAGTGTCCTGCCATTTGCGACAACATGGATGGACCTCAAGCTAATCATGCTAAGCGAAATAAGCCAGATGGAAAATGTTGAAAATCACATGATATTACTTATATGCGAGATATAAACCTAAAAGCAACAAATGAACAGACAAACAAAAAGAGACTCATGGACGTGGACTGTAGACTAGTGATTACCAGAGGGTAGGGGATGAGGGAGGAACGGGGAGGTAGATGGGGTAAAGGGAATCAAATATGTGGTGACAGAAAGAAATCTAACTATGGGAGGTGAACACACAATGTAAATATATATGTGCCTTATTATTAAAGTGTACAGCTGAAACTTACTGGATTTCGTTAACTAATGTCACCATAAAAAAAAAAAAAGAAATCCCACCCTTGCTTACTTCTGGCTACCTTTATCATTCACATTCAGCTTAGTATTTCCCCAAATGAACTTCTGTGCAACATCAGCTACAGTTGGACTGCCCTCCTATATGCTTCTCCACAGGGTAGCCTGTCTGTCCCACACTCTTGGATAAAACCCAAGCAATGCAAAAGAGCAACAATCCTAAAGAGACCCTCAAGCCTCAGATCAAGGAAATAGCCCATTTGGCTTTTCAAGTTAAGTGAAGTCAGAAATCTCAGAGGATGGTAATGAAGATGCTCCAGTAACCTTGTATGTGGCTCTGAAGTCCATTATTTATTACCTTTGGAAAGACACAGACCGGCCTAACCCAAGCAACTGAAGTTGACCTTCGAGGCCCTCACAAACCAGAAAACCAGACTGTGGCTCTCCGACATTTCATTCTGAATTCTCCTTGAGATTCTATATCAACCTACTTATCAAGGGCAAATAACAATTTATGTCAAGTGAGTGGGAAAGAATGTGGAACTCATTTATTTTACTGCCAACACACTTCTGGATAAAAATGAAAATTCTTTGGCCATGGGAAAAAGTTGTATTCTTTGGCAAGGTTTTTCTAGTCCATAAAGATGTGGTCTTGAGCTATTAATAAAGGTAATTGGCTCAACTTCTACATCCTGCTAAACTCTCCCAAAATATCAATCACCGTTACTAATATAATTTCACATGCCACAGTTCATTCAGAAGGACAAATAGCTTTACTGTTTAAATGATGCCCTTTCCTCAAATAAACTGCAAGCATTCATCAAACATCATATCCTCTTCTTCACAACCCTGCCAAGTCAGAGATCAGATGAGGATACTAGCCAATTCCAGGTGACATCTAAAGGCTATAGGAAGCAAGACTATCTCCCAACCTCTAGGCGTAGGACATTTTCTGAGTTTTAAGGACCACATATGGTTTGTAATCACCACGAGTAATCAGCTGTTACTGACCCGATATACATTAATATGCACATAATATGCCTAATAAACT
Organism: Pteropus medius; assembly: GCF_902729225.1. Classification (NCBI taxonomy): domain Eukaryota; kingdom Metazoa; phylum Chordata; class Mammalia; order Chiroptera; family Pteropodidae; genus Pteropus; species Pteropus medius. The sequence continues at coordinate 3,677,073 of NW_024342470.1, forward strand.
TTTAGGAAACAAAAAGCAGTTACTAATCCCTTTCTCTAATTGTTGGAATGATCCTGACTCAATGAAATAAGATAATGGATTTGGAAATTAGTCATACGATTTTAATACATAATTAATCATGGTATTCAAAAGGGTAAAGAGATGTTATAAGACTACCACCTAGGAATTCAATTTCCTTTTAGATTTGTTTACTCTCTTGAATTCTCTATGCTACTATCATCCCTCACAAAAATGTAACAGTCTGATCTTTACTTTTCTCCCCAGTCATTTTCAACATTTTTTTTAAAAGCAGAGCCTTAAAATGAAATATTTTACAGTTCACCAAATGTAAGAAAGACGAAAGAGGAGCTCTACTGGTTGCAGTGAAGGAGAGGGTGGGTGCAGGAGGGGTCCAAGAGACCTCACTCACCCCTTTCACTTCTCAGGCCCCAGATCAAACCTGCTAGAAGCTTGAGGCTCCTGGAAACAGAGGTTGAGAACTACTGCAGCACTAAAACATCTATGTAAAGCAAAAATTACCTATATAATATAGAATACGGGCTTTATTTATGACATATGTAAAAAATAAATAAATATATAATACACGAATCACAAACACTGATAGCCTAAAGAGAAAAACTAGCAAAAGGACACCAATGCAAGGTGAAATCAAACATGGGGGCAGGGGAGGATATTAAGTTCTACAGTAATCAAAGGAGTAGAAATCAAAAGAATAGAATGTTTGACAGTGATAATATCTGCCCCCAAAAAGTTGAAAGATAACACCCAATGCTGGCCAGGCTCTATAAAACCAGTATAATAATACATTGCTCACGGCTGCGTAGAAAGGCTTTCTTTCCTTTTGAGAAATAATCTTTCATAATAATATTTATATTCTTTGAGTCAGTAGTAATCCCACTTCTGGAAATAAAGTCTTAAAAGTAATTCAAATGAAGAAAACAGTGAGGTAAAGATGCTTATTTCTGGATTAATAGAAAAGCAAATGTTCAAAAACAGAAATGTGCTTAAATCAATAATGGTATATCAATGATGGAATAGTAGGCAGTCATTAAAAATAAAATAAAAGTTCTCTTTTAAAACCCTCCACTGATTCCCCTCTCCAGAGTAGCCATGCTTTCCATTCCCCCTGTGAAACAAACCCCAAGAGGCCTTCGTCCCCGTGTCGGCTTCTCTCTCTACCGCCCACTCAAACCTCTTGCTAGCAATTGAGTTGCGTGCTTACCACCAGTCCAGTGGGTTCGTTCCCAAATGTGTTTATGCTTTTGGTACTTGTCCCTATAATAGCATAATTTAATTACACATTATACAAATCAATAGAATATCACTACTAAAATGATGAAAATTGTTATTTCTGAGAAAATTGATTTAAATGCTTTGGAAAGACTTTATAAAGCCAATCATTTAAATGGTAGTCAAATTACATGTGAGCAAAATGACTGCAAAAGACCAAAGTCATAAAAATTTACACTACGACAGTGAGATTGCTTCATAAGCATCTTTAAGTTCTCAATGAATTTTAAAGAAAACAAAATGAGAAATCAGACTTCATAAACAGCACCTTATAGGAGTAGTGTATGCAGGGAAGATGATCAGAAAATCAACTGGCAGTCTCAACCCAAAGACAAAGCTTTGGCCTTATATCAAAAGGCTGGTAAATGAATGTACATTCTGAACAATATTAAAATAAAATATTTAAGGCACGTGTGTAATATCTTGTTTTATTCTCCTCTTTCACCAATTTTTCAATTAATTTGTTTCTAACGAAAAGCAAATTGAAAAAAGCTGAATAAAAAATTACATGTAAACCATGAGTACACCTTCATTTTTAGATATGGAAACAGATGGACAACGCTAGAAGGGAATGCTGAAATGTAAAATAGTTGTTAGAGTAGAATAAATTAGAGACAATTTGATATATTTTTAAAATGTTTCCTTTAATATTGGCATATTCTATTAGAGACTCAAAAAAGATACTAATTGACAAAAGGAGAATGCTGCTTTTGTTTCTCTTGGACTTCTAAAATAGGAAGTAAATCAACATTTCCATTTCCTAAGTTCTCTAATACTTAGGCCTCTACTTAATCCACCTCATCACCTCAAGCAATCTGATCTTTCTCTTCCTAAGACTGAACCTGTTCTAACACTTACTTTGTGTTTCCAACCCATCAGGATGCTATTTTTAAAATCTGGAGTTATCCACCCTCTCGTTTACCATCTATCTTGGTTTAAAAAAAAAAAAAAAATTCTCAAAACTGCAATTTACATTCCCAAGAGATTCCCAAACACTATCTAATTAAATCATTCAATCAGAAAACAAATTAAAATGAAATATCACTGCAACTCCCAAGAGGAAAATAAACTGTTCAGTCATGACTAGAACAGACCTCAAGGGTGATGCTCCAAAGCCTCTTCTAATTGCAAATCCTATGGAACATCCTGCAGAACATTTTGTGACATTTGCAACTTCTGGGACAACTTTTCTTCCAAAGCAAAGAGAAGCCTGAGCAAGGTTCCAAAGCGAAACATACTCATTTGAGAATGGAAATGCTTTTATTAATGGCTAACCAGTTCACTGGTGTCCTCACTGTGTACTCATTCATTCATCCACATATCCATCCAACACCTACTTTCTGTAGAATGCCAGAAACTGTCCTGGCTTTTTGACAAACACTTTTTAAGTGAATGTAACTTCTGCCTCTCAACATGAAACAAAACAAAATCCACAGCTTTCTAAGTTTATCTATGGTGGAGTCTGCATGTGGGAAAGCTATGACACCATCACCCTTGGGCCACCCTCTGAGGTCCCTCACTCCCCCCATCAAGTGACTCCAAAGAAGCACTGTTCCCCCTGTGACCCACTGGTCCTCTTAGGAGAGACTACAGTATATGGTTAAGAGCACAGATTCTGAAACCACATTAGCTGGATTTAAATTCCTGTACTACCATATATCAGTGGTGTGACATATTATAACCTCATCTATAAAATGGAGCAAATATCACCTACCTTATAGGGATGTGAGGATTAAATAAGTCAATATATGTAAAGCACTTAAAATAGTGCCTGGCATGTAAGATGTGCTGTACAATTTTTAGCTATTATTATTATCATCCCTTATTCACCTTCAGCTCAGTAGAGTAAATTGGATTGTTCAAAAGGTTCTAGTGGCTAGAGGGAACTTGATAGTGGAATACACATTATCATCAAACTCAAGAGTCTGATCTTGTTTTCCTACCCTCTGCCTTCAAAGTGTCCCACTTGGCCAGGCCCAAACTTTGTAGGCCCCTGATCTAAATAAGGTAAATCCCTAAATTTCCCTTTAAATTCTCTAAATCCCAGCTCAGGGATGGCTCCAGCACCACCAGGAGTAGCTGTCACTTGTCATCATTACACCATTGTGGCACAACCAACCAAGTAACCACTGTCCTCCATCTGCCTCATGCCCAGTCTTCTCCAAGTCATCAACCTTTCCCCGCCCCGCTATGAGTTGTGACGTTGGCCTTTCTGTCCTGTGAGTCTGGTCATTTCTGAATATCCACTGGAGTCATAATATAATCAGTGCACTCTTACAAGAGAACTGTACCAACGCATGTGTTAAGGATCCTGCTCCCTCTTCTTTTCCCATCCTTCTCATTTTTTTCAGGTATATAATTGAAAGTTCCAAACGATGCATAATTATAGTTTCCCAGGAAAAAAAAAAATCACAAAGGCTCCTTTCAATTTCAACATTGCAATCATTTTCATGTAGAGCCTTATAAACCGTGTGACATGGTCCACATTCAACATGATAGGGGCCCCACTCTGTGATGACCTCATGAGTTAATAGTGTCTCCTCACTGTTTCCCAAAGTAGTACCCTGCTCACCTCTTCCCTGACCAGACTGGGAAGCACAGGAGAATCATTTTCCAGGAACACATATACATGCAGAGAGAATCTGTGAATGAAAATCTCTCAAAATCTGTGGACAAACTAGAAATGTGAAAGTAAGGTATGGCCTTGTGTCTCCCTGAGAACATTCTGAATCACCCTGAGGCAAACACTGTACTTCTATTGATCAATTTTCAATCTGGACCCATAAGATA
>NW_024342470.1:3681172-3684129 GCF_902729225.1 Pteropus medius
AAAGGACAAGTAAGAAAGAGCAGCAACAGGCACCACCAGAGAAATAAATTGGTCTGTCAAGCCCAGTGCCAGGTCGAGAGGCAAACACGTGAAGGAGAAGCTGTCAATTATCTCCTTTTCTCGGGGAGGGAGTGCCAGAGCCATGAACTTACTTTGAAGTCATCAGTCAGGAAGCACAATAGATAGGTATACCTCTCCTACACTCACCTGAACCTCCCCTGGGAAGAAACTATTTTGGACCAATGGGGAAACACCAAATGTGGACAGAGCAGCTGTCCCCACCCTGTCAGGGGCAGCAGGTGTAAGAGTTGGATCCAGACATCCACATGTAAACAAAAAGAGAGTACTCCTGGTAGAGTGAAAGCCTTCCACTGAACCCTATATTTGCCAAGGTCTGCAGAGTGCTGGAACCAAAGCCTGGCAGGTCCCGTAGGTTTACAGGTGAACTAGGCTCAGCTGGCTCTGCCCTTAAGAAGCTCACATGCCTGATATGCCTGGTAGAAAGCAGCGGGGAGTGGGAGGTGAATAAAAGAGAAGTGTGAACGTGAGAGACAGAGACATGTGTATGCACACAGGGCACCAGTGCCCTCGGCTCCTGAAGCTCTCCATCCCTTGCCTCTGACAGCTCATTGGACTCGGACTGCCTCAATGGAGCGCCCCGTCCCTCACCCTCCCCTTGGCCCCAGCCCTAGCCTGGAGCACAACCTCCTGACACAGCTTTGGAGTCCAGACCCACCCGGTCGGGTCTGTCTGCTCCGCTCCAGCCGCTCCCTGGACCTGGAAGTGAAGCTACCGGAGGGAACGGCCTTCACCCCTTCGCAAGCGCCCCGCGAGGAAGGCGCGGCCCAGGGCGGGTTCTCCAGGTCCTGGGCGGAGGCGCCACCGCAGTGGACAGAGCTCCAGGCTCCAACGCTTCTTCCCTGTATCCGCACCTCCTCCTGGAGAGGGTCTTAGAGCCGTGGGCTGTGGTGGAAGTAGGGACCGCTAAGGTTCAAGCAAGCTCCACCAGCCACGGAACGCCCTGCATTTTCCCCACAGACCGTGCACAGCGGATTTGGGGGCTGGAGCTATGCTATCTTCCTAGCTCCGGCTCGTCCCGCAGCTTGTGGGTTCTAAATGCCAATGGCCGGAGCCACGCGGGCATCTTACCCTGGGCCCTTAAGAGTGATCAAATGAGCTCGATTGCCCGCGCGCGCTCCCTAGTACACGGACACACATTCACACGTACACGCACTTCTGAGCCGGACCTGTGTGCGATCTCGAGAGCCCTCGAACAACCAGCCGGGAGTCATACGTACATTTGAACACGTGCGCAGCGCGCCCCCACACCGCCAGCAAGCTGCACACATCCGCGCATGTAGCTCCGCACACACACACGTGTGTCCTGGAGAAACGCGCACGGCCGCAGGCATGAGGGTCCCGCACTCAGGCAAGAGCGTACACGCAGCCCCCCAAAGCGTCTGCGGCCTCAGAGCCCCGCAGCCGCTCCACAGATACGCACCAACCCCCGCGCACCCCGCGCTGCGCTGGGCACTCCCGGACCTCGTAGGCAGCCCAACTTTCCCAACACGCCCATACCTTGAATATGCTGCTTAATGACATTTTCCAGGTGGTCCAGCCGTTCAATAATCTTCAGGGTGTCTCCTTTGTCTTCTTCCAGCTTCTTGTCGGGCGCCGGCTCCTGCCCCCGCACATACACGCTGGCGATGTAGTTGGTGACCCAGCCCACGTAGAGCAGACATATGATGTTAGTCATGCCGCTTAGGATCACGCAAGTGGACACCAAAGTTTTGGTCTTCCTGGTGCACACCATTCTGAGCGCCCTCCTCCATATAGAGCTCCCGGGGGCTCCTCCTAGCTGCGCGCCCCGGACTGCTCCGCGCTCACACCCCCTAGCCCGCCCCGGACCGCTGGGCGCCGGAGCACCTGAGTCCCGAGGATCTCCAAAGCCGGGTCTGCTAGCTATGGAGCGCCGGTGCCCAAGTTTGGAGCTCCCGCCGCTGGCCGCTGGGAGAGAGAGCTTGACAAAGGAAATGAGGTGGATTTTTTTCCAAATTAAAAAATCTCCTAGCCCTTCTTGGAGCACTCACAGGAGGCCGACAGCCGGGCACTCCGATAGGCGCGTCAGGGAAACTTTGCCACAGCCTGAGTGTGTGGCCGCTCTGCTTCCCATCGCCAGGCACTGGTTGTCTTGGCTGTCCGACCCGCCGGCGCTGCTAGAAGGACCGCGGCGGCGGCAGCGGCGGCAGGGAGATCCACGGAGAACAGCGGCCCGGCCCCCTCCGAGCGACAAGCGCCGCCACCAATCGCGCTCCGGCTCAGGAGAGGGGCCGGTGCTGGGCGGCCGCGGACCAACACGGAGCGCGCGAGGGGCGGAGTCCGGCCCCCGGGCCCCACCTGCTGGCGGGTGCCTGGCTCCCGCCCTCCAGGGAGTCGCCTGAGTCTCCAACCGCGCCCGCGCTGGCTGCTGCAGACCCAAAGCTCTCGGAGAGGACACTCCGCCAGTCTCAGCCTCTAGATCGGCAGATTCTACTCCTAGGGAAATCCACCTCTTGCTCTAGCACGGGAACCTCTGGTCTTAGGGGTTCGCGTGGCTCAGCACCCCTCGCCCGCCCCTGCCTGGGATCTTCCCGTGCGGGTCGCACCAGTAGACTGCTCGACCCTTTTTGTTGTTGTTAGGATGCAGAGAAGCCAAGGAAGTGTGGGCCATATCGCCTGTCCTGCTTTGCTTTTGGACAGGCCCTTGAGTGCCTACTTCTTCCTTGACCTCACTTTGACCTCCACCTTGTCCCTGCTCCCCAGGTCTCTAAACTTGGCAACTGTCAAAGGAGCCAACCCTCCTAGGAATCTCCTAGAAGATTTTGGACCACCACCACCACCACCATCCCCCTAGAATATTTTTGCCCCTATCTAGATGTTGTTGTTGTTGTTGTTGTTGTTGTTGTTGTTGTTGTTTT
>NW_024342470.1:3684418-3687596 GCF_902729225.1 Pteropus medius
TCTAAGTAGAATTCCTTTAAACAAAGACTTTAAAACACAGATTTCTATTTTCTTCTCCATCTGTGGGGTGCATTTCCCAGGCCTGAAGAGTCAGGGAGGCAGCCTGCTATATGCCCACCTTGTGCACCAGCACCCCAATCAGCCTTGGTAGTAGTACTAAAGGTGGCTCCCTCAAGCAGTGTCTTCTGGATTCAAAGAAAAGGCCTCACAAAAGAGAGAGCGCACAAAACCCCAAAAGGAGTGCTTAATGGCTATCAGCCAGAGGCACTTCAACCAGCGCTTTGCTTATAAAACTCTCTAAAAAATGCTGTGAAATAGACACCAACTAAAGATCCTAGAATATTTCTCTTTACCCATAGCTGGAAGGGAATACTATTTCTGAATAAAATCGCACTATTTCTGAAAAAAAAAAAAAATCAAGGTATAGAAATCTCTATCCACAAGGGAGTAAAATCTGCCTCTCCCTTTCCTCTCCTTTGGAAGTCTGATCAGCTCACAAAAGAAGGGGCTGGATTTTCCTCTGGCTAAATGGATTTATAAGCAACAGCCCTGAGTACAGCTAATGACAGAGATCTAAGTCTTCCTTCTGTTTTGCACCCTCTCCCAGAAGGAACCCTGGAAGTTCAGCTCTTCACAGGATTTTCCCAAACCACCATAGGGCTAGATGAAGAAGAGCAGTACTCATTTTTCACATTCTTAATGGGGAAAGAAAAGCCCCACATTTAAAAATAAGGTTCAAGAAGAAAATAAAGTGGATTGCTGACCTTAAATTTTTGTCCAGCTGATTCTCTAAGATAATTTGTAACTGTGGATGGGATGAATGCAACAAAAGAAGAAAGCAAAACTGGCTCCCCTCTCTGCAAGGTCACAAGGTCAAGTTGACCAGTTCAAAGAATATTCACTGGAGGTACAGCCAGACTCCAGGACTCTAATCCCAGATCCACCACTTATTAGTTAAGTGAGCTTGGACAAGTTTCAAAACGTTACCGGGGCTCAATTTCCCCATGTGTCAAATGTAAACAAGACTTGCTGAAGGACTAGTTGTGAAGATTAAATGAGAGAATGCACCAGAAAGGGCTTTAGTTAATACAGGACAAATAGTGGGTGCTCAGGATCAGGTGAGTTTTCTCCCAGGATATGGCCCCTCTCTTCCAGGCCAGAACTCAATTCCATGAACTTCCTCCTGCTATTTGGCAATGCTTGGTTTCTCCACCAACCAATATCAGTACTCTCTCCCTTATGTATGCTAATAGGAACTAATCCTATAGGCAGCAAGTTACTCAGCTTGCCTAAGTGGGCTCCAGAACATTGGTTTTCTATTCAAAATGTCTGTCTTCACCAACAGTAGTACAGTGATCTCCATAGGTTGATAGGATGTTCAAAATGCAAAGCTGGTTTCAGGGACCGTTGGCCTGAGTACCCTCAGATTTCCACTTAAGACTCCTAATCCCTTGGTTATAAACAAGTTCATAGGAAGGGAGTACAATGACTTTACCCACAAAGGTTTTATAGTCACGGGCCAGAAAAGAGTTAGCCTTCATATATATCACTCCTGTAAATAATACCTGAGCAGAGATTTATATCTTTGGCCCTCAGCTCAATTACATTCAATCCAAGAAGTAATTATTGAGCCCCTGAGGTTTTGTCTAATGACCAGTTGCCCTGGGCCCTGGCCAGTTTACTCCAGACATGTGGATATAACCTGAGTCTCATAGTCTCAATATGGGTCTCTTTTACGAGCCTGAAAAGTTGGTAAAAAATTATCCTTGAACTGAAAGGATGTTTCTGATTTTCAAGTTAGGTCATTTATCTAATTCCTAAGTGTTTCTTCACCTTTATTTTAAATAAATTCTGCCTAAGAAGATCACTGTGAAGTTAATCAGATAATGGGTGTGAGCAGGCCCAGCAGAGAATCTAGTACAATGTATTTCTTAAACTCATGCCTAGTATTTGAGCCTGGGGTCTCCTTCTACTCCTGCTACAAGAGGAAAGTGAGTACCTTAAAGAATCTACAAAAAGGGATGGAGATCTTTGATAGGATCTTCCCAGTACAAACTTTGGCTTTCACCCATCTTTTATATTGGGCAGGCAGCTGCCCTCTTCATGTGATTCAAAGGGGAGCTGAGTAGGACTTCTTATCCACAAGGACAGCCACACTGTCATCCCACCAATACTAAGCCTTCATTCAGAGTATCTCTGATACTGGGATTGGAAAAGCCAGTCATTAATGGAGTTTAACTACTAGTTGAATACATTTTAAGTGGGGTCCCCTGACCTGGAGGTTAAAAAGGAACAACGGGCCTACCTTGGCCAATGGCAAGGGTCCACTCATCTGAAAGTAATGTTAGTGGGTCATCTATACCTACCAGATGGCAGCACCATGCAAAGCCTTGAGCCCAGAGGTGCCAATCAGGATTTGGGGGCTACGCAGGGAAAACTGAGCCCTTTAGGTACACAGCCCCAATCTCTGGCCTGGCTGTGTGGGAAGTGAGGTTGTCAAGTCTCTAGGAAAAAAATGATCGTTGGGGCTTCCGGCAGGGACAGATGTAAGGTTTAGAGATAAATGAGATAAAGGAACTGGATTCTACCAAGCCACAGGACTGAGATGTCATTGACGAAAAAGGCACATTTCTGGGAGAAGAAAAGGAAAAAAAGGAACGTTTGTTTAGTACCCACATTGTGTCAGGCCTAATGTTTTTAATATGCTGTCTCTGGAGCACAGACTAGGGAGCCAGACAGCTGGGTTTATATCCCAGATCTGCCATTGACTAGCTGTGTGATCTTGAGCAAATTACTTAACTTCTCTGTGCCTCAATTTTTTTCATCTATAAAATGGAGATAATAATAATATCTACTGTGTAAAAGATGTTGTGAGAATTAGATGAAGTCATGTACATAAAGCACATTAAAGGCACTATATATTAGTTCTTGTTATTATTACTATCTCTGAGCACCAAAGTATCTGAAAGATAAATGAAAGGAGAGAAGACACAGCCACCCCCAAAAAATTTTCCTCTAACTGGAAGCAAAGGATCTTAGAAACAGACTCTGGGTTCCTCTTCTTTCATCTCATTGAAGGGCTCAAAGCAACTCTTAGATGAACTGGAAGGCAGATCCTGACAGGAATCCTGCAACTAGACCCACTTAACCATCTGTCCACAAAATATTTCTGATAACC
>NW_024342470.1:3687607-3688124 GCF_902729225.1 Pteropus medius
GCACATTAAAGGCACTATATATTAGTTCTTGTTATTATTACTATCTCTGAGCACCAAAGTATCTGAAAGATAAATGAAAGGAGAGAAGACACAGCCACCCCCCAAAAATTTTCCTCTAACTGGAAGCAAAGGATCTTAGAAACAGACTCTGGGTTCCTCTTCTTTCATCTCATTGAAGGGCTCAAAGCAACTCTTAGATGAACTGGAAGGCAGATCCTGCAACTAGACCCACTTAACCATCTGTCCACAAAATATTTCTGATAACCTGCTCTGTGCTAGACCCAGTGCTAGGTATGACTCGGAGAACTGAGCCCCTGTCTTCAAGAAGTGCAGAAGGCAAACAAATAAAAAACTGTAATACTGAATAATAAACACTAATTCGATGTATTATATTAACATGAAAGAGAAAGGTACCAGCAGTTAGAAGCACCAAGTCTCTCCCCAACAAGGTGTTATGTAACTTTTGAACAGTTCTGCTTCCATTCAATCATTAGATAGCTCTGCTGAATGAGAATTT